>NW_019957705.1:17209-19661 GCF_002910315.2 Salvelinus sp. IW2-2015 | reverse complement strand
ATTCTGAGTGCCTACAAGTGGAAGAGAAAAGAGACCCAGATTGCTCATGAAGACAAAAGCGTTTATGAAGAAATGAAATTGAAAATATTCTCTCGAAGTTACACCGGTCCCAGGCGCCATCACGGCCTGAGGTTACCTTTCAGGGAAGGATGATGCCCACCGTTTGACGCTCGTAGACTAACCGCCATTGTGTCGCCTGAACCTATGTCAGCTCTCGCCTTAATAGCTGAAACTGTCAATTCTAAGTGTGGACAAAATTAGTGAGTTTCCATAAGGTAGATGATAAAGTGTGTAAATCCTGCTCTTCTCTCTGTGAGTCATTGACAAGGGTACGCTGAGAGTGCCAGAAGAGCAACTAGACGCGTAACAGATGGTCAAGTGAAGGTGCAAAAAGGTTTTCTCACGATACTGCATCGCCCGCCTAGTAGGATCATGCCCTGATAGTAAGTATCAATCAACCAGTCGTGACTTGTGCCCTCAGCCATACCATCCACTCTAAGGAGCAATATCAGCCCTAAGCTCAAGCTTCTTCTAAGGCCCAGATCTGGCCTAACAGTCTTGAAAGGAGTGACTCTACACAAAGTTCTCCCGAGCACAGGCCAGCGCGGCGGTGATACATGTCTACCAAATCGAGATGTATGCTCCTCCGATTGTGCGTGCACCTGTTATCTAAAAGAGCTATGATGCGTATTCGATCCATTTTAAGGTTATACAACAGATCCAGATGAAATTCTCAGTCTCTGCCCCTGGAGGTTGGATAACCACAACCAGCCTCACCTGTGCAGTATCGCAGGACTGTACATGCGTCTTTTTTTGACGGCCTTCTGCTCTCCACACACGCCGAAAGCTGTGCTGTACTGTCTTATGCGATTGGTAAGCCCAAGATACTCCAGAGTATATGTTTGTCTATCCGCGGATTGAAGTGAACTGAATCAACCAGATTCATAAAACCCGAGGGATACTAAATAATCTGTCTCGAGCCCTTCTATCGCGACTCTACGCTCCCTATACCCCATCTGTGATTAGCCCACTGTGGAAGAGGATGCGCAGCCTCATATTTCGCCAACTAAGTTCACAGGAACATATCACCAGTTCCTTCTGTATGCGTTTCGAACGATTTAGAGAGATGTAAACCCTTAATTCCTCTACCAAGACTCACAGCTCGAGCAATAGAGGTGCACTCAACTTTACCTCGCCTCCAATCTCAGAAGACCTGAGCATGAGAGGCCAGATAAGGTGAAAAATCATTTTGTGTATGTTGTAGAACTAAGAAGGCCTGCACACAGTAACGTTTGTCGCAGGTCTAATAACAAAGTCGCATGAAATTTGAGGGTTGAGTGACGCAGTGCTGTGTGTGATGAGCAACGCAATCGTAGAGGTACATTTACGCGTGTAAACTAAGTGAAGATTATACCACTCAAGAAAGACTGCGAGAACACCCCACACATTTTGTCGGTAGGGACCGCCAAGAATGCTTAGGTTATCCAATCCCGAGCCTGAGTTCTATCATGATTCGCTGTGCTTCCTCGCTCCCTTCACGCCTGACCTAGCTCATATAGCTGCTGCCTCTACACCCACGCCCACTCTTAGTAGTAGAGAAGCTGTACGTGGAAGGCTCGTCGTGCTTCCACTCCTAGCGCTCATAGTTTTTTTTTTGTTCCTGGCTGGCTCAGGCAGACACCATCCCACGTCAGGCCTCAGCCTCTCGGCCCAGGGTTTTACGCCTCAGCCGTCTCCCAGGTTTTACCCTTCAGCCCGTCTCGCCAGGTTTTACGCCTCACCTCAGCCGTCTCGCCAGGGTTTTACGCCTCAGCCGTCTCGCCAGGGTTTTACGTCTCAGCCGTCTCGCCAGGGTTTTACGCCTCAACCAGCTCGCCAAGCAACTACGCTTCAGTCAGCTCATCAGGCTCCCACATTCCAACGGGATCATCAGGCTGTCACGCCTCAACCGGTTTGTCAGGCTCCCACGCCTCAGCCGGTTCGCCAGGCTCCCATGCCCCTGCCGGTTCGCCGAGATGTCACGCCCCTGCCGGCTGGTCCAGCGCCCAGGCCTCGGCCGGCCCGTCAGGCTTGCCCAGGTGGGAAGCCGGGTGGCTTTTCCACGCTGTTTGATGTCTGTTCCATATTAAATGTTCTACTCCCCATACTTGCTTCTCCTTTCCAGCATCGGTCCTTACATTTCAGTTCCTTCAAAGCATTTTGTTCATCCTTACTGAGATTAGCAGCTTGTTAAGGAGTATTGAGGGCTAATTTTGTGTTCTATTAGCCTAGTGTAGGTGAGAACAGAAGGACCCAAATTAGCAGAAGGAGAAAAACTTGACTTTGTTCTCATACATCAGAAATACCAGATGCATTAATGTTTCTAAACACTTCATTGCCATTACACAATGGTTACCTATTAGCACAGAATACATTATTTAAATGTAATTGGCAAACACATTTTAAAGGGTCA
>NW_019957705.1:0-11489 GCF_002910315.2 Salvelinus sp. IW2-2015 | reverse complement strand
GGTTAGGATTAGAGTAAAGGTAAGAGGTTAGTGGTTAGGGTTAGAATTAGGATTAGAGTAAAGGTAAGAGGTTAGTGGTTAGAATTAGGATGAGAGTAAAGGTAAGAGGTTAGTGGTTAGAATTAGGATGAGAGTAAAGGTAAGAGGTTAGTGATTAGAATTAGTATTAGAGTAAAGGTAAGAGGTTAGTGGTTAGAATTAGGATTAGAGTAAAGGTAAGAGATAGTTGTAGGGTTAGAATCAGGGTTAGAGTAAAGGTTACTCTAATCCTAACCCTAACCACTAACCTCTTACCTTAACTCTAATCCTAATTCTAACCCTAACCACTAACCTCTTACCTTAACTCTAATCCTAATTCTAACCCTAACCACTAACCTCTTACCTTTACTCTAATCCTAATTCTAACCCTAACCATAACCTTAATTGTAACCCTAAACCTAACCCCAAAGCTTAAAATAGACTTTGTCCTCATGGGGACTTGGAAAATGTTTTACTATCCATGTGAGGAATTTGGGGGATTTTAGGTCCCTACAAGGATAGAAGAACAAACGCCCACACATACACACACACACACACACACATCGCTGATGATGGTAATTACAGCATGTTTCCCAAACAGAGATATCGTGACTTGACCACAGGTAATTGAGTGTGTTCTCTGTGTCCGGCCACACTCGTTAATCAAGTATTTTGACTCACCCTGTTTGTGTGTATGTACGGTATCAGGGRGTGTGTGTGCATGTATGCATACAACTTTCACAATCATTACTGGAACCTGATGTTAATGCACAAACTGTAACTCGTGTCAGGCCTATAAACTAATTGTGACTATTTTATTGTCCTCTTTTATAGCTTGGTACCTCTCTCCATCTCTGTCTTTCTCTCTCTTCCCTCTGTTTCTCTCTCTCTCTCTCACACGCCACAAACACAAACCACACACACCACCACACACACACACACACACACACACACACCACACACACACACACACACACACACACACACACACACACACACACACACACACACACACCACACACACACACACACACACACACACACACACACACACACACACACACAACACACACAACAAACACACACACACACACACACACACACACACGCTCTCTGTCTAATAAACAGGCCTATAAATAACATCACAGGAGGAAGCAAACAGGAGAGAAGTTTCTGTTGTGGTTTTTTGTTTTGTCGCTGGAGGATCCTGCAGACTCACAGACATCCAGAACAGTAATTACTGTCTCCYTGGCGACTGACAAGTCTCTTTCGACGAATAAGAAACTGGTATTTTGACTTAACTCTTTAAACTTGTGGGAGTTGGCCTATATGGATAGGACTACATTGAAATGTTTATTASAGAAGAAATATGAAATGCATAAGCATGGTAGCAATTGAATAGGAATAGTTTGGAGATTATTGGAAAATGTTTCGACCAAAGGTGAGGACACAACAGTTTACCTGACAAAAGACTGAATCCGAACATTACTCTGTTGATTTGATGTACATTTACTGTACTTTTCACCGCATTTGTTGATAACAAAATCTGAAAATACTCTGGATACATTCTGTAACATGATTAGAATATTCCTGACAAAAAAAGGGTTTGAGTGAGAGGTGTCTCCAAGTGGACACACACCTCTCCAAAGTAGACACAGTTCATTCCTAAGTAGACACAGTTCATTCCTAAGTATACACAGTTCATTCCTAAGTATACACAGTTCCCAAGTAGTTTCATTACACTTTTAAGGAAGAGTCTTCAACTATAAGGTACTTTTTTGAGCTCTCCAAGCTGTGCCATTGAGGAACTAGAGCAAGAGCACTTTGATTGCAACACAGCCCTGCATCCCCGCCATCACACAATTACTGTTGTTGTTTACGCAATCCAAAAACGCTCCATTATAAATCCCAATCTTGGTCAGGTYGACATAATTGAAAAGCTTGCTAATTGCCAATATGAATAGCTGTTATAAAATACGATCTTACGGTGTTAGGCTTTCACAGGGCAATTCAGAGAAACAGATGGTCATTTCGGTGCGCYTAGAAAGGAGTCATGCGTTCAGTTTTCGGCGCCAGATTTTCTTCACAATAGACAAACATACAGGCTCCTTCTGTTCAGAACAACCCGYGYTATGACGCCATGTCACCTTGTAACTGTACATCAAACATGGTGATCATAAACGTTGACACTGTATATGACACGTCTTTTATGATATGGAAATGTGAAATGCACATTTGGGCTCACATCTGTTTGGCTTGCTTGACATCAAAGTGGTATTTATTATAATCCTCAACGTTTCATCTTTCAAAATACATCGAGTKCTCTTAATTTACAGCATTTCRCTCATCCAGACAAAWTTAGCAAAAGTTTCCCAATTAGCGGGAGGAATAGGGCCAACTTCTTGTAGCAGTAATCAAGTTGAGAACGTCTGTCAGTCAAAACCCATAAAGAGCTTTGAAGCGCAGAGCCTGAGCTGTGACGTCATTTATATGATGTTACTGTACAGCCACTACATTCCAATTTAGGCSCTTAACAGTGCCCAAGTCTGCCACTTTACACTCGTACGGGTACGAGTGTAAAGAGTTAATCCGGCCCTCTGACAGCTCAACCAACCCCCCTCCTGAGCCCAGTCGAAGTAAAATGAAGTTGCCCCTAGACACTGATCTAAGATCTGTTTTGTGGTTTCCCCGCCAATGGTTAACGGTTAAACATTGAAGAGGTAGAGCTGATCCTAGATTTGTGCCTGGGCAACTTGTACCAACAGCAAGCAGATCAGTGAGTGAGTTTGCAGAAAAGGGTGAAAATAACTACTTTATGTGTGAATGTTTGTGTGACATAGCCAGCGAGGTCGGTTTTGAGGCCTGGTTTTGCTTTCATTTTTCAAACCACKAAATTTTTMGGATCCAGTTTAATGGTCCAGACGTGGTAAGGAGATTATTTTTCCCTTTTTGACATGATGTCTTCTTTCACGCTATTTAAGCGGCTGAGAGAAATGCTGAAAAGGATCGTTAACATGAACATCTGTTTGTGTCTGTCTGCTTTCTCCCCTCTGTCTGCTTTCTCCCCTCTGTCTGCTTTCTCCCCTCTGTCTGCTGCATGTACAAACCCAGGGCAGTTTTGGTGCACACATATAAAAACAACAACTCTGGTCCAAATACTCTAAAATGGTTTCTTTCTTAGCCATTCTTTCCTCAACAGGTTCAAAACTGTGTCCCATTCGTCTTGAAGGGCTTATTTTCCTTTTCTCCTTGGTGAGCACAATTATTTAGTAGTCCTTATTGATCTGTATTCTGGAAGGAAAGGAAACAAGGAGAGGAGGTTATTTCAGATTAGTAATATGCAAATATGGCTCCTCCACTATATTTGACTATTTCAGACTTTAGGAGCAAAGGATTCTTGACCTTTCCTGTCTATTCTTCCCTCCTTTAGATTGAGGAACACAGTGATTCAGTGTGCCAATTAGAGAGCTCCCAGTCTTTCAAAGCAGAAGTCTGACAGGGGAAATGTTAGTGTCATCAAAGCAACAGCTCTATCAACAACTACACTGACTTCTGCTTTAGACCAGCTCAATCCCTAGACAGCTACATGTTTGGACTTGTTTATTTCGGCTTCTTTTCAGCTAATGGTTCGATCAATCACATTGAAGTAATAGACATTCTGCATTTAACTCGTGTTTTCAGTGCTATTCAAAATGGACCACATTGGAACTGTTTGGGGGGCCACATAAATTCAATAGGCTTTAGGTGGACCACAATGCTAAAAGGTGGATCACAATGCAAAATGGCTTGGGAAGCACTTACATAAAGGACATAGACTGACTGGAGAGGAAGGGTGTTGTTGTTAAGGGGGACAGGGGCTTCAGATCTGTACGTAGGCAATCGTGGTAAACAGGAAGAGAGGGTAGAAGGTTCCAGATGGGGGTTCCCACTGCAGGTCTGTTGTAAGCACGCAGACACACATGCACACAAACACAACTGGAGAAAACACAGTAGGAGAAAGGCACTTGTGTAAACCTTGTTAATCAAGACGGTGTGTCTGTGCATGTGCGTGCGTGTGCGTGTGTGTGTGTGTGCGTGTGCGTGTGCGTGTGCGTGTGCGTGTGGTGTTGTGTGTGTGTGTGGCTGTGTGTGTGTGGTGTGTGATGTGTGTGTGTGTGTTGTTGTGTGTAGTGTGTGTGTGTGTGTGTGTGGGTGTGGGTGTGTGGTGTGTGTGTGTGTGTGTGTGTTGTGTGGTGTGTGAAAGAGAGAGCGGCTAACAGCCTCTCAGAGCATAGCACATCCTATGATTGTGCCTCATGTGTATTAGTCAGGGCTGTTTCTCAGGCCTCTGCACCTGTGTGGTTCAGCATTGGCCTCAATTTTTCACACAGAGACTAGAGCCACTGGGATCCCAAAACTTCAAAGATCCGCTGTTTTTGGCACCTTGTTGATCTGTGGGTATTGTTTTGATCGCACCTGTCTCCATTCTCTTGATGTCCTCTCTTCTTTCTTTTGTCTTCTTTCTTCCTTTTTTTCTTTCTTTTTCTTTCAACAGCACACAAATGAAAAAAGGTAATTATATCCGCTAATGAGTTTGGGGGGCATAATCCTCCCACTCAATTCTGTCCCAGCACCCACACTTCTAAATACTCACCAGTCCTCAACTCACACACACACACACACACGTACATTCAACACATATCCCACCAGCCAGTTCTGAGGGGTAATCAGAGCTGTCTGGGGAACAACAGCAGTGAGTGAGGTGTCTTCAGAATAGCCCAGTGGAAGAGGAAGTCTAAATACAGCCGGCCAGGAAGAAAAGTGTGTGTGAGAGGAACAAACAAATCAGGAAATCCTCCACTCCCCTCCTCTCTTTTCCATCTCTCTCTCTCCGTCCCTCTTTTGTCCACTTTTCCTTCTCCTTTTGTCTAATCTGTCCACCTTTCCTCGCTCGCTTTTTCTCAAACCTCTCCTCATCTCTCTCTAGCTGGCTTTTCTCTCTACCTGGTCTATCCATCTCCAGCTCTCTCATTCGCAAATCCATAACTGCAATAACTCATTTTCTGGCCAATTCCAACTCTCTCTCTCTCTCACTTATTCTCTCGTTTCTTTCTTTCTTTATCGATTATGCATTCTTTCAATTGGTCCTTGAACTCCATCCACCCTCATCAAACCTTCATCTTCGCGTTATATAAGCTAAATATATGAGTATCAAACAGGCACACACAACAACACACACACACACACACACACACACACACACACACACACACACACACACACACACACACACAACACACACACACACACACAACACACACACACACAACACACACACACACACACACACACACCACACACACACACACCACACAGCACACACAAACACACAAGGGTGCCCAACTCACTCACATTGCACCACCACTGTCACTACTAGTGGCCAATCCTCAAAAAGGGCTTTAGTTTTTGAGATTCTCCTACCCGAGGTATAATAAAGTACAACCATGTTTTTTCATATGTCTAAGGTCTTCCATATATGAAATGCATAGTTGTATTAAAATATTTTACTGCAAAAGTGGTTAAATTGATAGAAATTGTGACACKCCCCCTTAACTTTCTGGTAGCTTTTCAATAGACAAATTTGAGCAAAGAGAGTGAAAGTCAAATTTGCTCTCATTCAGTGCTGTATGGTCCTGTCTGACAAAAATACATACAGTAACACATTTTAATGTTGTGGCTATTGTAATTTGCTCGAAGGAAAACACCCCRTAAACTTAATAAACAACTTTTATTCCAYATTTGTGCAATATCAGAGCTTCCATTTTGGGTTACATGAGCTTAGGTATTTGTATCTTTAGCCCCTACTCTTGCAATTACATTAGGGGGCCTCCCTAGATTTGACTCCAAATCCAATATGGCTGCCACATTACCATGAAAATTATGGTTTAATCACCTGTATATGTACATGTTTTAAATTAGACATTTTTCAGATTTGTGTACTGTACTTAAGACATGTACACAATATGCCCACCATAAACACTCAAACACCTCTGGATATATAAAAAGGCAGCAGACTGCTTGGCATGGCAACACTAAGTATTCCAAGTCACAAGCCTCTTTGAGGATCAATGAGGCAACTGGGAGGCTCCAACGAAAGGAAAGAGAATCCAACCCTGGACTCTGACACTTTCTCACTAGCACTACTACTTGCCCCCACTGTGGTGTAACTTGCCCTTCCAGGATTGGGCTCTTAAGTCACCTCCTTATCATTTAGAAGTGAGCTTTGATTTATTGGTTGTCCAATACGTCTGTCTGAATCCAACATGACCTTCTGCTGGCTCACTGGATTTGTGATGCACATTGGGATGTTCCGTTGCACTCTGATCCTATTTGAGTTGAGCTGGCACATTGCTTCTTCCAGACAATCATGTCCACCATGCTGACTGTCTGTCCTGGAGTTGCCATATATGTTGACTTGGTGACAGTTATGGTGCATAGGGAGGATGCAACCACACATGACAAGCACATGAGGCAGGTGTTCACTACAATGAACCAACACAACCTGACACTCATTGACAAGAAAGGCCATTAARTTACTGGGTCTTCATATGTCATAGGAATTTCACCTCTCCAATGTCAATGCCATCCCGAATGTCCCTTGACAGGCAACTCATGTAGTTACCAAAAAAAGTGTTAAACAAATCAAAATATATTTTATATTTGAGATTCTTCAAATGGTCACTTTTTGCCTTGATGTCAGCTTTGCACACTCTTGGGATTCTCTCAAGGTGAACCTTCGCCCCAGTCTGAGGTCCTGAGATCAGGTTTTCATCAAGGATCTCTCTGTACTTTGCTCCGTTCATCTTTCCTTCGATCTTAACTAGTCTCCCAGTCCCTGCCGCTGAAAAACATCCCCACCTCATGATGCTGTCATCACTAGCTGGTTTATCTTCCGATGTGACACTTGGCATTCAGGCCAAAGAGTTCAATCTTGGTTTCATCAGATCAGATACTTTTTTTTCTCATGGTCTGAGAGTCATTTAGGTGCCTTTTGGCAAGCTCCAAGCGGGCTGTCATGTGTCTTTTACTGAGGAGTGGCTTCGGTCTGGCCACTCTACCATAAAGGTCTGATTGGTGGAGAGCTACAGAGACGGTTGTCCTTCTGGAGGGTTCGCCAATATCCACAGAGGAACTCTGGAGCTCTGTTAGAGTGACCATTGGTTTCTTGGTCACCTCACTGACCAAGGCCCTTCTCCCCTGATTGCTCAGTTTGGCCGGGTGGCCAGCTCTAGGAAGTCTTGGTGTTTTCAAACTTCTTCCATTTCAAGAATGATGGAGGCCACTGTGTTCTTGGGMGCCTTCAATGCTGCAGACATTTTTTGGTACCCTTCCCCAGATCTGTGCCTCGACACAATCCTGTCTCAGAGCTCTAAGGACAATTCCTTCGACCTCATGGGTTGGTTTTTGCTCTAATCAAAAGCATGAGCTGGCGCACACCCAGAGAAAATGATTTAGTGTAGAGGTGCTGACTAACGGTGAATAAACTGTAACCTAGAAAAACAAAGAGAGTCACACATTCCATATGTATAACAACCCAGTAGGTAAAAAAACACCTGACATGCACTGTCAACCGTGGGACCTTATATAGACAGGTGTGTGCCTTTCCAAATCATGTCCAATCAACTGAATTTACCACAGGTGGACTCCAACCAAGTTGTAGAAACATCTCAAGGATGATAATTGGAAACAGGATGCACCTGAGCTCAATTTCGAAGTCTCATAGCAAAGGGTCTGAATACTTATCTAAAAACCTGTTTTCACTTTGTCATTATGGGGTATTGTGTGTAGATTGTTGTGGGCAAAAAATATTTGATCCATTTTAGAATAAGGCTGTAACGTAACAAAATGTGGAAAAAGTGGAAGTCTGAATACTTTCCGAAGGCTCTGTATGTGTGTGAAGCTGTGCTATGTCCCTTTCAACCAACGTTTCTTAGTCATAGTCTATGACCTAGCTACAGTACARTCTGACTAGGATGTGACATGCAGGACTTTTTGCCACATTCAACATAAAACACTCCTAGCACAGACCAATTAGGCGTTGGAAAGATCTAAAGGCAAGTCTGTTTGTGACACCCCTTTCCTTCACAACCAGACAACCAACCATTCCACTACTGGAGTGTCCCCAGCATCATTCTGGCTGGGATAACATTTCAGTTAGTCAATGGGTCTCTTTGGTATGCAAGCTGCATCGGCTGACTATAATGAACTGTAGAAATGGAAACCGATCAGCCAACAGCCCCAATACCCCGTCAGCCATACAGGAAGGATACTACCTTGGTCGCTGCAGCTTGCCCAGAATGACCAGTTAGCTGTGCAAGCTGGTCAGGCCCTAGAACTATAYCCACCACTGACTACCTTGTTTCTTCACCCTTTAAGAACTCACTCATGTCCTGGTCACCTCAAAGACTTTGAATCAACCTTACACACTTTGTTTTAGCGGGGAAAAGAGGGCTGTATAAATACACTACATTTACATTTACATTTAAGTCATTTAGCAGACGCTCTTATCCAGAGCGACTTACACTACTAGAGTAGCTGACTGTTGTGTTATGGTTGCTTTCCGGTTACACTACTGTGTGCTTGTGTGGTGAAAGGCTTGTTGTTATATTTTGTGGAATTTCCCAATGTTGATATGCTGTAAGTGTGTGACTGAGATTAAAACATGAACACACATTTGAAAAACGAGTTGGCTTCGGCTATCCAAACACAACAGAGCCATGACTGTGCAACTCCTACCCTCGATATAGCAAGAGCCTTATGAAACCATTTTAAAGACAGAATAACACAACACAAAATGAACAAGTGCTACTTATATGCAGGCTAAGGTTCAATCATGTTGGCCATATTGGATACAGAATAGAGTGTTGAAAAAATCCCTCAATTGAGAAAWATCATATTTACAGGTGATTTAACCTTCATCAAATGTTATTATGGCAGCCATTTTTGATGCCATATTYGATTTGAGGCAAAATATAAAGATAATCTGTGATTGCTACTTTGACTTAATTGCAAGACTAGGGGCTAAAGATACAACATCCTTTCAGGAACCTTGGACCCCAAAAAGGAAATGTCGATGTCAGAAACTACTTGTTTTCCTTACAGCCAATTACAATAGCCACAACATCAAGAAACGTGTCACTGTGTGCATTTTTGTCAGGCCGGACCATATAGCACTGAATGAGAGCAAATTTCACTTGGAAAGCTACCAAAGAGTTAAGTGTATCTTAATCATTTCTGCCTATTGTATCTGTGTGTTTACAGGTCTATATTTCCAAAACGCTTTAAGATATCCTTATGTTGTTTGTTTCTCTATGTAGGGCAGACAATTGACTACTTGTACTCCAAATTTGAGCAATATCAGTGGTTGCAATATTGGGTTACATGAGTTTATGTGGCCCACCCTGTAACAACGTGTGTGTAGGTGGCAGGGAAGTCAGGCGCAGGAGACTCGAACTTGGTATAAATGGAGTCGTTTAATAAACTTAACAAAACTCCAAAACTCAAAATACAACATAAATAAAAGTGGGTACAAGAACCCGTCGCGCACCAATACATAATACACAAACATACAAACAAACAATCTCCGACAAGGACATGAGGGGAAACAGAGGGTTAAATACACAACATGTAATTGATGGGATTGGAACCAGGTGTGAAGGAAGACAAGACAAAACCAATGGAAAATGAAAAATGGATCAGTGATGGCTAGAAGATCGGTGACGTCGACCGCCGAACACCGCCCGAACAAGGAGAMGGACCGACTTCYGCGGAAGTCGTGACACACCCCCTCCAGCCAGGCATTATTCTGCACTGTTTGAGTTAAGGGGGTGTGTCACAATATCTATCAATTGAACCACTTTTGCAGTAAACTATGTTTACACAACTATCCATTTCATATATGGGAGACCTTAGAGACATGGAAAAACATGGTTGTGTTTTGTTATACCTCGGATAGGGGTATCTAAAAAAAATGTGGGGGTCTTGCCACTAGCCTAAAACCGTGCAGTTATGAGAGCTGCTGTGGTTGAAACACTGTGTGACCATGACTCTGTAGCCCGCACACCCATCACAGTCTCTTAGCAACCAAGCAGTGATTTTCCTACTCAGGGAGAGTGAGAGAGAGAGGAAGCAGTATTATTTTCACCAGGAAGTGTATGTGACAGGTACTCCTACCGTTTCCCCTCACGGCCCGGTGCGGTTCAACTCCTTGTTTGTTCTTCCTCCAGATGTGTCCCAGACGGGAAACAGATGCCCTCTCTCCCTCTCTCTCTGTCCCCTTTCTCTCTCTTTTCCTCCTTCTCTCCCTCTCTGTGTCGCTGGTCCAGCTGGTGGAAAGGACACCTGTCCTCCTCTCTGTTCCCACTCACTGAGAGAACGGCGGCCATTGTTGCCGGACAGAGGATGTTGCCGTTTTTCTCCCACATACCAGTAGGACAATGTGTTTGTGTGATTTGCCTACATTGGTCAATTTACATTGAAGCCATGAAAAAAATGATGTAGCTCTACAGGCACCCAGCTATTCTCATTCATTGAAAAGACATATCACTAAATGCACCCATTTGCTATGATTTTTCCATAAACATTTCTGGAAGCATATGGGAAGCAGGGATATTAATCAACTTCACTTCCTTACATACTTACTTAGTCCTCTTCGCCCCGGGTGACACATAAAGCTGCAACAATCTTCTGCGACTAGAGTCTGTCTTTGGCCACAGCTTGTGTTCTCTTGTACTCTTCATCCTACAAGGCACGATACAGCTGTGATACCAGGCTTTACCAATGGTTGCAAAGCCGATGGCGGAAAGTTCAATGGAAGAGACATTGGCGACCATACAAATTCAAACATGTTCCAGACCTAATTTATTTTATCTGATTTAACTAACATTGCCCATGGAACCAGAGGATCCTTTGATAGAAATTCTTCATTTGAGCATCTGCAAGATCAGGCCATCAACTGTGTAGTGTAGTGTGCACTATACTCCTTTGCTGTTTGTACTAACTAGGGACATTCTGATGTTCTCCAGGACCAGGTTTGATGACCACTTCTATGACTCCTACTGCATTGAGTTGTTTTGTGCTGGCTTCATTTTGGTCTGCATGGGTGTCAATGTATCGCCATCTACTGGGCGGAGGCAGTACAGCAGCATACCTACAGCCATCCATATTCAATAGAGCAACAAGCTGGAASCTCTCTCTCTCACCTCCTCTCTCATTCTACATATCTTTCTCTACGTCTCTATCCCTTTCTCTCTCTATTTATGTCTCTTCTAACTCTCTGCAAGAAAAATGTCTCTCTATTCTCTCTGTCGCCATCATCCTTCCTTTGTTTTGGTCTCTCCCCCTCTCCCTCTCCCAGTGCAGTATTACATTAAAGAGTAGTGTGCTCTGGAAATWCCATAGTGATGACTTTTTAGTATCCAGTGTCCCTCTCT
>NW_019957704.1:54063-54614 GCF_002910315.2 Salvelinus sp. IW2-2015 | reverse complement strand
GATTTGTCCCCCCCAATCTATCACTGTAAACATAACTATGTAATTATTCAATAATATTAATAATACGCAATGAAAGCAGTTGTGCTGATTATAGACACTTAATAGCGCCTTTTAAGTTTCAAAAGATTGCGACCACCCCGCCCTTTGCCTCACAATGGTTTGATCCACTGCCAGTTCTTTAGCTGGCAAGGTAATAGAGGGTTCGTATCTACTGTCTGAAAGGCACATGTACGTAACTGACGTGAGGTTAATCCAGTCAATCGCGCCATAGCAATGTTTACATTTTTATGTTGGCAGGGTTCACACACTAGCTGAATTTGCAGAGCTAGCGCGCAAACTAAGCAAACTATTAACTAGCAAGCTAGCTAGTACCTATTCCATTAATGTGGCGTCGTCAAAGATGGAATCTTTGCTATCGTCAGTTTATTCCAAGATCAGCATGCAGCTGTAGTGCTTCAAAGTCCCTGTGATAAGGTTAGCGATAAACTGAAGTCCAAACTGAACAGAACTACACTCTCTTATACATTGTCTTAAATATATTCTCTCTCTTT
>NW_019957704.1:35496-53240 GCF_002910315.2 Salvelinus sp. IW2-2015 | reverse complement strand
GGGAATTGCCAGTGGTAGGCCCAAAGGTGACAAAAACCATATCACAGCCACACCACAATTTTTGAACCGCAAACTCTTGCCACAAGCAGTAGTTGTTGACGTTTCAAAGAGGCCCCAAAGCCACAGAATGAAATTCTGAACATCATGGCCAATACAATCATCGAGGCATTGCAGCTGAGATGTAGATCTCTTCCGAATTACTGTACATTTTCATTAATTGTTGATGGTACTCAAGATGTCTCTGGTGGTGAACAGGAGATAGTGTCTTTTGCATTATGTTGACCATGACCTTGTCCCTCACGAGGAGTTTATTGGGCTATACAGGGTGTCGGAGACAACAGCGCAGGGGCATTGCGAAAGTGGCAACTGAAGTGTTGTTGAGGCTCAATTTGCCCATGTCTGGCTTACGTGGCAGAGTTACGATGGTGCTTCAAACATGGCAGGAAAATACACAGGTGCACAGCAATTGTGAGAAGGCAGCAGCCATTACCTCTATGTCCATTGTGGAGCACACTGTGTAAATCTGATTACACAGGCTGGCTGCTCAGCCTCCCACTGATCCGGATTCCCTTTCTTGGGTCCATCAGTATAGGTGTCCTCTATGACCAGTCAGGAAAGTTTAGAGAGCATGTGAATCAATTGCCACGTCCAAAGAAACACATCTGCCCACCCGGAAACCCCTATGTTCCACAAAGTGGACTGTGCGGAAATACTCGTATTAGAGCTGTGCCTAGCTAGGGCAGTATGAGCGGGTACTAAGCAGCCTAGAGGAGAGTAGTTTTTAGTACATGACAGTACACGACAGTACACTTACAAATTATTTATTTCATGTTATTTTATTTAAAATTGCATACTTTGTGCGACATACTTGTCCATAGCTGCTGTTTGAAGAGTTGAGACACTGACTGAAGGATATTTTGTTTGATTTATTTGGGTTTTTCATTGAAGTAGTTATTTTGCTTTTAGAACTGTACTTATTTTAAGCTTTTTGTTCTTGTAAAGATATTGTAGTAGACTCAGGCCAGTGGCACATTTAATGACTATATGAATGTATCAGAAAAAGTCAAATTAAAAGGTCAATTCAATACGGAGACTAACTTTGTGATGGTTCTCAATGGAGATTATTTTAGATGAGATCACACCATGTTCATTGTATTTATGAAAACTACACCCATACAGTGTACAGTACCATTGCTACCTACTGGCCTTTCTTGATATTGCTAGTTGTAAGTACGAATACCTGCATACATACTGGACTGGTAAGGAGCACTGCTATAACTATTATTAGTAGTAGTATTATAATGATTTAAACATTTGAACAAGTTGGTTAAACCCTTCAGTTAACTACTGTACCTATCAATTATTCAGTTGTAGGAATTATGGTTCCTCAATATACATTTAACATATTACAACGTAGGCTATGTGTTACAGCACTACTTTTGGTGTCCCCCTCAGGAATTGCTCTTGAGAAAATGTAATGTAATTGTCCCCTCCAAGGTTGATATCAGATTTTCGCCCCTGCGCTCAACTAAGAAACAGAACACTTGTGCTGCATGGTGTTAATGACGTTGACATTTCTCCCGCGGCTTTCGCAGAGGGCTTCCATATCCGTGCCACTGGGTTTCTTGCATGCAACAACCCACTGGGCAAAAACTGAATCAACGTTGTTTCCACGTCATTTCAACAACAAAAAATAAATGTGATGAAGTTGAATCAACATGGAAAACTGATTGGATTTGAAATAAAGTAATCAATGTAAGGGATTATTATTATTATTTTAACCAAATTGTTTACCTAATCCAATGACATGCTTTGTTGATTTCCTGTTGAATTCAGATTAGTTTAAATTTCAACCAAAAGTAAATCAAATGTAGACATTGAACTGACATTTGTACACAGTGGTAAGGAACCAACTGGGTCGTTCCAGATAGCAATATACGAATGGGTGATATCTACAGATACAACCCTGGCACTTAAGGGATATGACAATTACAAGATTTCAACAATTATTTCGGTGGAGAGCTGGGGGCACATGTAAGGGTCAGTGGCCACGGAATCATATCATATCCCGGAGTAGTGGAATTTAGGAAAATAATCGCCAGTTGATTGAATTGAATCCCTCGATGTTAGAGCCACAGTAATGAAATGGATTGTTGTGGCCAACACCCGACCGGACCCGTTCACCGCCCCCACGATTTTTACCAGATTACAGACCATTGCAACAGGGCGAATATTTGCCTACAAATGGAATACATTTAGACAGTCGTTTTTTTTTATCCGTGTGCTTGCATGTCCATGTAAATCCCTTTTATCACACACCAGGCCTTTAAATACATCACTACCCAATATTCACCTACAGAGCTTGTAGGGTAAAAATGAACGCTTATTTATGAATACATTTGAAATAACGTGATAAGGACACAAAGGTAGCCTAATATTTAGCACGACTGTATTTATTTTGGCCTATGTTCTCATAATGTCAATAACGTGAAAATAACAGCCCAATTATTTTGTGTGTGTTTAGCTTACTCAACTAAATCATAATATGATTTAGTTGAGTTATTATTGGAATATCTAATGAATTAATGAATTAGCATTTTCATAACACTTTTCCAAATAAGTTTGATTGCTCTCTGTGTATGAGACTGGTATTAAAACATACACATTTATCCATCCATAAACCAGAACAGAAACATGTTCGAAATAGTGTCCTAAGACATATCTTGCATTCCAGCAAATCATTTATTTTCATTTGTGCATTTATCATGAAACGTTTTGAACCTATCACAAATCTTAAACTGTTTTACAAAAGAGGTGACCAAAAGAATGAAACATAAAAAATGAGTGTCTTTAACCCAATGCTTGCAGAGTGATTTGCAGTCTAACTGAGGAATCAGTGGTCTCCTTAACACCTGTTTAAGTCCGCATGTCAGAACAGAATAGAGTAATTGTCCTCCGTGAATGAAGTATACATAAATTTCCCCTGACTGCAGCGAGAAGACTTTGGTTAGCCTCTCCCTCTTTTCAGCAGAGCTCCCTCCCTCCCTCCCTCCCTCCTCCCTCTCCTCCCTCCCTCCCTCCTCCCTCCCTCTCCTCCTCCCTCCCTCCCTCCTCCTCCTCCCTCCCGTCACGAAGGCTGAAGACTGAGGCATGCAGTGGCAGAGCAGAGCGGTTGCCTCCGTTCATATGACTAATTAGAGAAGCTTCACGCTGCGCTGTTCCTTTTGATGCTGATCCCTGGTGCTAATTACCACGTCCGTCCCAGGGCATGGCGGGGTTAAGTTCAAATGCAGGGCCTTCTCAAACCCTCTCCCCTGAGTCTTCTCCCCACCCCTGTCTCCCCTTTTTACCCACCACTCCCACTCCTACCCACCCCCTGCTCTTCCCACTTCTAACCCCAACCATTCCCTGACCCTTCGGGATAACAGGATGGAAGGGTGGATGAAGGGTGGGTCCAGGAAGGGGGTAATGGGGAATTAGAATATAACGGATCAAAAGTTTGATGAGGGGACAAGGTTTCCAGGGGAAGTGTGTCTGAGTAAGGGGGGAGGGGTGGGAGAGGGCAAGGAGAGCAGTTGCCATTCAAGCAGAGTGAAGGAGGGGTGAGTTGGGCTTTGGTGAAAGGAAGCATGGCCTTGAGTGTGACTTTGATTCCTGCTCATCCTGCATGGCTAGGTGGATGGGTCAGTCGTGAGCGAAGTCACTGTGGACTGGGGCCACAAGAAGCGATGATGGTTGACTGTGATGCAGACGAATGGTGGCCAAGGACAAAGCATGGAGAGGTCTCAATATAATTCCTAATCTCTCAGATTTCAGAGCAGATTTATCCACATGTTCCTATAGGTGTCGCTCATGGTCACTATCAGCTTGGGAGTTTCTGGTGTTGGACACAGGGAAGTGGCATCATCTCGCTACTGTCAAGACAGTCAAGCTATAGAGTGCGCAATAAGCTTCAAAGCTGTCCTTCTCACTCCTCACTCCTCCCCTTTCTCAGTCTGAGTCTGAATAATTACTCCCTCTTTCTCTTTTCATTCTCTTCCTCACTCTTTCTCTTAGTCTCTCTTACTTCCCTTCTTCCTTTATTTTTCTCTCTTTTGCCATTTCTCTCTCCGTCTCCCTCTTTCTTTTGACTCCCACAATGCTAAAAGCCAACTCGTCCTCTCTCCCCCTCCCCTCTCTCAGCCTTCCCCTCTGTCTGTACATGACTATCGGACATTCTCCTGGTCAAACAAGTGTAGCGTCTTTAAATGGGAATGTTTGACTCTGCCATTCCCATGAATAATAAAGGAGCTTGATGGTTAAGAGGTGGATTAATGTGCTCCTACAGGGACTTGTGTGTGAGAGAGGGTGTGTGTTTTGAAGGAGGCTTGTGACAGACGTCCAGGAGGGACAAGGGCACTAGCGCTGCTACACCCTAATCCTTTTTGCAGTCTCACACACACCCTGGGTTTTTTGCAGTAGGGTCATGGTGCTAAAAGCTGACAGTGGGGATGGTGTTTGCTTAGCCTGGAACACTAGCCTCTTGTGGATTGGCTGCAGTTTACATCTCTTTAAGGAGAGCTTTAATTGTGTTTTGCTCCTTGGAGCTGGATCGCCCTCCGTTCCCCCCGGGGTTGGCCTGCGAGGAGACACATCTCTAAATATGGCCGAGGTGGGATGATTCCGGAACGCATGTTAGACTGTGGCGTTCACCTCGGTGTCCTTCCATTGGTTTGACCTCTGCTTCAGAACTCACCACTTCACCTCCACAGATTTTCACTTTGACAAGGAGAGAAGTTTCTGCCTGGGAGAACTGGGAGAACTGCTGCTGGGCCTGCTCAATGACAAAGCTCATTCAAACACAAACTACAAACTTGAAAAGTTCTGTTCAAGGTCTGGTGTTGTGGCTTGGATAGTGTTTAGAGTGAAATTGTATYAGAGTAGAAAAGTGTATAAACTTTTATATCTGAGTTCTTGTGCCTTTTTGTCTTTGGCAATGCAGCGAAATGGAATACAAGCACAAATTTTGCAGAATGTATTACAGACAATTCGTGCAATTTTCCAAGCATACACATTTCAAGCAGACAGCTTTCGGTTTCCAGAATAGTCTTTGAATATCATAAGAATGTTCTATACATCTTTTTTAACAACAAGGTAACTACGCAAAATAAGCTTCTGACACTTTATCATAACGTTTTACAGTCAATTAACAATTAAAGACTAAACAAGTGAGATATATTCCCTTTTACGTACATACGTAGCGCATGTTGGTGTGTGTAAAAGTAAGACACGATACACAGGGGGGTGTAGGTTCAAAAAGATGCCGAGGGCTTGAGGTGTGTGTGGGACTGCGTGTGTGTAGGGGTTGTGGTGGGAGTTGAGTGTGTGGAAGTGCAGGCGAGCGGGGAGCTAGGGTGCTAACAGCCGGCCCAGCGAGAGGAGGCAAAGGCGCTGCATGTGCAAAGAGCCCCTATTAGCAGTGCTGACTTTAACCTTTATTCACTTAAAGCCCCCCTCCCTCCCTTACATTCGACCTCCCTTCCCCCTCCACACACCCTCCCCTCCCTTGGGCCTCTCTCCTCTCTCACCCCCAGGCTCTCGCAGCACAAGCCCTGGCTGTGTGTCCAGTGTGTGAAGGGACCGTGTCAGRGTAAAGCCCTGAGTGACGAACAGAGCAGTCCAACGCTAGCCTGTTTCCCTGGCTCTCCCAGCCACAGGTACAGAGTGAACACACACAGTCACAGAAGGCGCTCTATGTGTGTTATTACAAGTGAGTGTGTTTGCTGTAATACCATTACCCAGACTCAGCATAAACAGATCTGGGGAATATTTCAGCACGTCTGACTTTCTTATGAAATGTATAAAAAGCGTTTGAAATGAAGATATTTGCTTCCTCCCCAAAAATGTCTGGTTTCACTGGATTGCAAGGAAATGACAACCATTAGTGTTATTGGTATTAGCATTAATCATATACAGTATACTCACTCACTCAACCACACACACACACACACACACACGCACACACGCACGCTCGCTCGCTCGCTCGCACGCACACACACACACACACACACACACACACACACACACACACACACACACACACACACACACACACACACACACACACCTTTTACTATCCTTGTTGGAACCAAACACTTGATTCCCATTCAAAATCCTATTTTCCCTAACCCAGTACCCCTAACCCTAACACCCAACCTAACTCCTAAGCCTAAAATACCTTTTTAATTGTGGGGACCGGCGAAATGTCCCCACTTGTCAGAATTTCCCTTGTTTTGCTATCTTTGTGAGGACTTCTGGTCCCCACAAGTATAGTAAAACCAAACACACATACACACATTTAGTATGTGAGGAGAAGAAAATAGATCTATGAGCCCTAATTGCTTTCCTGGTTTTAGTCTCAAGGACTAATTATCCTCCGGCCAGTGGATTGTCTGACTGGTGGCAAAAGTGGGATTAGTAATAAGGCTAAAATAACAGTGAGGAAAATGGAACTGAGCCAAATGGCCACAAGAAAAGAGCTATTGTTGCCCTCATGTTGTTATTGCAAGGTCTTAGCTGCAATTGGTTACCACATCAGTTTGCACACACACACACACACACACCACACACACACACACACACACACACACACACACACACACACACACACACACACACACACACACACCACACACACACAACACACACAACACACACACACACACACACACACATTTCGAAACCCCTTCTTGCGCAATTCACTTTCACTGTTAGACTGTGAGACCTTAATCTATGCACAGAGGGAATTCTGCATTTGCCTTTATGAACCTGTTGACCCTTGGGATAGTGTGTTACACACTCAGCTCAGTCATCATGTATCCTGTTGTGTTCCCATCAATAATATTGATTCCCCTGTGTTGAATCTGCATGTTTATCTACGGCAGGTACATCATGTGGAGGTGTTGTTGGACATTGTGTGTGTCTGCGCGTACGCACACCGAGTGTGTGACTGTGACAGGAATGTCGGAGCACAGAGATGTGTGAAATGCATAAAGCCTTCTTTCTCTCAAGTCCACATGCAGCTGAGGCAATGCTGTGGTCAGGAAATGACCCCTCGTTTCCATATTTTTATACCCATTAAATGGCTGCTGCCGGTTAGGGTTAAAATGGGTGATTAAACCCCTCCCTCTCCCTCTGCCCATGACCCCAGCTGAACTGTAAAGGGTGCTCTATTAGTGATTAGTGAATATTGGGAGGAGGTGGTAGTGGGATAACCCTGCGTGTTCACTGCCGGGGGTTGAAGGTGTCGAAATACGGAGAGGAAGTTGTTTTCTATGGAGGAAGTGTGGTATGAGGTAAAATGAGAGATGGTGGTCAGCGCAATGTTATAAAGTTACGCCAAAGTCAACCTTATGCAGTCATTTTATTGACACATATGATTGATATATTTGTATAAAGGCAATATACCATGGCATTGTCATGACAACCATACTGGTAAAACCAAATGGCTGGACCTGTAGTTATAAAAAGAGAGAGTGGACGGAGGCGAAGGGGAAGTGTGTGTGAGTGAAGGAGTGAGAGGAGAGAGGGGGGGATAGACGAAGGCTTCCTCGTGCCTCCAGCCGAGCAGAAAATCTCTGCAAATTAGTTACCGCGACGACGGCCGTCGGGAGCTTTCATCCAGTGTGGCAGGGGGCCGGCATGGGATCGGCACAGTGCGCCCCCCCCCCTTCCTCCCATTACCACTTGGCAAGAGGAGGGGAGAGGAGGACCGGGCTGCTTGTCGCAGGCGACCCGAGTGCCGGTCGTTTAACTGTTAAACGCTTCTGCAGCATTAGCACTCTGCCAGAGGTGCCAAATAAGTACCCAACGGGGATACTCCCACTGCTAACATTCACCAGGCTCCAGAGGGACACTCTCACTGCTAAGTTCTATCTACGGGCAGGACACACTCACACTGCCAAAACTGTCCAGCCTTGTCTTAGGGTAGTGAGTTGGTGGTCTCCCTATCCCTCTAGTGGTGTGGGGGCTGTGCTTTGGCAAAGCGGGTGGGGTTATACCCTGCCTGGTTGGTCCTGTCTGGGGGTATTGTCAGACAGGGCCACAGTGTCCCTCAACCCTTCCCCTGTCTCAGCCTCCAGTATCTATGCTGCAATAGTATATGGTGCTAGGGTCAGTATGTCCTGTCTGGTGAAATTCTCCTGTCTTATCTGGTGTCCTGTGTGAACTTCAGTATTCTGTCTCTCTCTCTCTCTCTCTCTCTCTCTCTCTCTCTCTTCCTCTCTCTCTCTCTCTCTCTCTCTCCTCTCTCTCTCTCTCTCTCTCTCTTCTCTCTCTCTCTCTCTCTCTCTCTTCTCTCTCTCTCTCTCTCTCTCTCTCTCTCCTCTCTCTCTCTCTTCTCTCTCTCTCTCTCTCTCTCTCTCTCTCTCTCTCTCTCTCTCTCTCTCTTCTCTCTCTCTCTTCTCTCTCTCTCTCTCTCAGATCTGAGCCTAGGATCATGCCCCAGGATTACCTGGCCTGATGACTCTGCTTATCGTCCCTGGTTCATTGGCTAACTGCTCCTTTTTCAACTGTTCTGCTGCGGCTATGGACCTGACCTGTTCACCAGATGTGCTACCTTACTGGACCTGGTGTTTTTTACCACTCTCTCTCTACGCACCTGCTGTCTCGACCTCTGGAATGCGCTATGAAAAGCCAACTGACATTTACTCCTGAGGTGCTGACTGTTGCCCCTCTACAACCACTGTGATTATTATTGACCCTGCTGGTCATCTATGAACATTTGAACATCTGAAGAACGATCTGCATTAATGGCATGTCTTCTTATAATCTCTACCGGCACAGCCAGAAGAGGACTGGCACCCCTCGAGCTGGTTCTTCGCTAGGTTTCTTCCTAGGTTTCCTGCCTTTCTAGGGAGTTTTTTCTAGCCACCGTGCTTCTGCATCTGCTGTTATCCCCCATTGACTCTAATTTGTTGACATGCTCCATTCTCTCCCTTTTCACAGCTCTACCTTACCAACCAAGAGAGTGGGACAACTCGCCCTGAGGCTCGTCTCCGCGCCAGGAACTTCACTGTGAGTGGCCCCACTTTTTCTTTTTCTCTCTGTTGAACTTCTTGTTTGTCCATCAGAGTGAAGAGATCGTCTCACCCTACTCTTCCCTCTTCCCTAGACCCTGCTTTGTTCCACCCTGAGCAGGGAAACCGTCTGTTTGTGGCGGGAAAGGTCCTCCTGGGTGGCACTGGTTCAGGCAACCACTGTAACTCACTAAACTCAATCTCTTTCAAGGGAAAGAGTAGCGTCCCTGAGGGATATGTTTCTGTCACTAAGATGCTCTTTTTCTTGTCATAGGAACGAGGCCAAGTTCATCCGTAACTTAGATTTGTTGGACTACCTGAAGTGCCCCTCAAGCGGAATGACATGAGAGGGGCTGGCTGAGGCAATGAGTGAGTTCAATTAACTCTGTCAAGTCTCACTGAGTTTCTTCCACATGCATGTCTTTTTATACATCACCAGTAAGCTGATCTATATGAAATCATCCTATTTTCTCAAACGTGTTTTCTAGTCCTAGATCCATCATGTGAAATGATAGATGTCCTCTTTGAGCTTTGGTGCTGTTTGGTTAATGACGCTCAGGAAGTCCCTGATGGTGGTAAGTAGCAATCTCACTGGACATGTTTTGATTCTCTCCTATTAGCAGTTTTCACTTAAAATTCCTCTTCTCTCTATTCTCTCCTCTGTTTTCTCCTCCTTTGTTTCTTAGCACCCTGGGGGTTCGTGGAGCGGCTGTCACGCTCTCCTGTACTCCTTTCCTGCCACTGCTGCCAACATGAGCCAGAGGCTGACAGATACCTGCTGCTGCAATGTAAGAGTCAAGAGATTACTTCCTTTTTACTTCCATACTTCTTTAGTGTATTCCTTTCTTTACTTCCTTATTCATGGGTTAACCAGGTTCCAATGGCCATTTTGGGGGAGTATTTTAATTGCTCTCTCCTCTTGATAAGCTAGTAAATCAGAGCCATTTTCGTATGTTGTGTGGATGTTCTCTCAGGGCGGGCTTGATGGCTCTGCTAGAATGACAATGTTTGGCCAGCAGCTGGCCTGGTACTTAACCCAGAGTCTCTGGTCACTTGACTCTCCAGCCTCCTTGGAGTAACCAATTGAGAACCTCATGGCCAGAATGTAGTCCTACTGCAGGGACCATACTCCTTTTCTCCTTCTCTCTCTTCTTTTGAAGGAATTGAGGACTTGAAGTGCTTTGTTGTACCCTGATTAGTTACACCCATTAATTAATGTATTCTCGTGTGTTTTCCCTCTCCCCACAGGATTCTTGTGACACTTTGCCACCCAACAGGATCTAGACACCAATCGCACTACATTCTTTTGCACTGGAATTTGACATTTTTAAATAAAACAAGTTGTGTTTTCAAAAAACATTTGGTTTCCGTCTTGTTCATTTATTTATTTTATGACCATTTTCCTCTTCCTAGAGTTATAATCGCAAATATTAGATTATTACATGAACTAATGATGCTTTACTTTCTGCATATGGAAATAAATAAAACGTTTTAGTTGATTTACAGATACTAACGGCCCACACCTGTTATAGGTTGTACTTGTGGTTGTTGATACTGTACGATTAAAAACATGTAGGACTACATTACACTGAGTGCGCAAAACATTAGGAACATCTTTCTGATATTGAGTTGCACACCCTTTCCCCTCAGAACAGCCTCAATCTTGTCGGAGCATGGACTTACAAGGCTGCCCTACAGCGTCCACAAGATGTGTCCCCAATGTTCAAGTTGGCTTTGGAGCCTTTGGGTGTGGACCATCTTGATGACTTTGAACATGAAAAAAACAGCAGTGTTTGCAGTTCTTGACACACTGTAACCCGGTGCGCCTAGGCACCTACTACCATTACCCTGTTCCAAGGCAGTAAATCTTTTTCTTGCCCATTCACCCTCTGAATGACACACACAATCCATGTCCTCAATTCTCCAGTTTTAAATCAATTTAACATCAATAGGGAATCATAGCTTTTCACTTGGTCAGTCTATTGTCTGAAACGAGCAGGTGTCCCAATGTTTTGTATTATCAAGTGTGTGTAGTAACCTGGAAGTATGAAGTTACCATAGAGGGAGATAATTGCTTCAGTCTTGAATGTTACTTCTCACTATTCCTACTCTACATTAAACGCAGTCTGCCATTTGTCGACTCCGGGTAACTGGGTACCTTAGTTTTTTATATTTGCCAATTAATGTCTGAACCTTTTTACCGTCCCCAATTGTCTGTGCCATTCCGTGGCATTTCATTAATCTGCGTTCTAAGTTCGCGCATCCCAGCGCTTGGAAAAATCAATGGTACAAACCTAAGATATTGATCTGTTAAAACAACCAATCTTATGTCATCTGAATGTCATTAAACTTTTAGAACTAACATCACCACTGAGGTTAAAATTTTGTCTTATAGGGTGAAAATGCAAGATTGTGTAAAGGTAGTAACACAAACTGTCCGCATTAGGGGAAATTGCGCAATAACACCATTTAACTATGGCAAAAAAAATTTTGACATGTCAATTTAAGATGATTGTATTTGTTGCCTACCACAAAGTATTACAAAGTACATATATTTCAAAGGGAACATGTCAACCACCCCGAACGTCAGACTCTATTGAAGCACCTACAGTAGTGTAAAGTCTAATCAAATTCTTTCAGTACTACTTAAAGTAGTTTTGGGGGGTATCTGTACTTTACTATTTATCAGGTTTTGACAACTTTACTTTTACTTCACTCATTCTAAGGAAAATAATTGTACTTTATACTCCATACATTTCCCTGCCCCAAAAAAGTACTGCCAAATTCCAAAATGAACATTCAATTTCTGCAGGAGCTCTGGTGACATTCCTGCAGTCCGCATACGCAATTGCACATTCCCCTCAGAACTTCAGACATCTGTGCGCATGTGTTGTGACAAAATTTGCACATTTTAAGTGCCTTTTGTCCCCAGCAAAAGGTGCACCTGTGTAATGATTGCATGCTGGTTTAATCAGCTTCTTGATATGCGTGCACGTTTCAATGTGATGGACTTATCTTGGCAATGGAGAAGAATGCTCAACAATTTTTTTTTTTAGGCTTAATAGAAATTTTCAGGATCTTTCATTTTCAGCTCATGAAAACATGCGGGCCAACCTTTACATCGTTGTCGTTTTTTTGTCAGATGGTAGTTTTATCTTTATTACAAGATGAATAAACAAGATCCCATTATTCTTTGAATACATAGCTATTATCCTCCAGATACTTACATGGATACATACGTTTATAATAAAATAGTCACTCTGAGTCACAAACAAAAATGGCCAAACATTTTTGTTGTTGTTGCTATTTTCCATTGTTACTAACTTGTATGGTTAAAAGTATGAGAAAGAGAAGAGAAAAACGTGTACGTTTTGCTAAACCATGTTTAGTACTTCTAAAAGAGACAATGAGAAATTCATGGTTCAACAAGATATTATATGCGCATCAAAAGGGTGGTGAATTTTGTACATTGAGTTGCACTTATGACTACAGTACTTTACAGCTTTGGGGGGATGGGTCACAGAATATATGACATGAAGGGGAGTAAGTATCTGAACTTACTGTAGATTTGAATAGTTTCTTAATCAAAAGTGAAGTATGGTTATAAGTCCAAATGGGTGTTGTTTCATGATACCATCTCAGACTAAAATCATATATTAGATATACATACGATTTATCAAGCATATTGACAGATTATTCTATCAAACTGCTGGTTGCAAGGTTAAATTTCCCTGTTTGTAATCTTTTGGAAACAACTAGCAATTAATTGATTAAATGATGTTAGAATAGATGATGTGCTACCACTGTGTCACAGGCATTCAATAAGGTCTTGACGCACCATGTTGCGGCTTCTTTAGGGATCAGTTTGTTTTTCATGTGGAAGAGACAGAGATGGGACTGAGCTTGGTGGGTGCGCAGCACGTTTGGGAAACTCATCCGGCTCAAGAAGGTTGACCTGCCATTGAAATACTGGTAAATCAGACTCATTCGATACATGCTTTTCATATAGTCAATGATATATCCCGTTATAAAAAGAGATATGGGTTATTTAACGCATAAGGCCAAGGAGGGGTGAGTATATTGACATATACACAAACTCAAGAGGTGCCTTATTGCTATTAGCACACCTACTCATTCAAGGGTTTTCTTGAAACATATCAAAACTTGTACGTCAGGCTGGAAATGTCTGTTCTTCCAACAGTCCGTCTCCTCCTAGGGTACCCCATTATCCACTTCAGGGGGTAAAGAGAGAGTGACCGCATTCAGCCGTGGGTAATTGCCGCTCCACGCATGGTAAAGGAAGTGCAGCGTTTTCTAGGTTTGCCAACTACTACCGGAGGTTTATCCGGGCTTTGGTCAGGTAGCGGCTCTCATTACCTAATGCTGAAGGTCCTCTTTTTTTCCGTAGTCCACAATCATCTCCTTTTCTTGATCAATAAATATATTTTTAATTTGGGTCTTTCCCTGTGCTGAAATCAGTATAGCTTTGGTGGAAGGGCAGTTGTGTCTTTTTGGGAGCAGTTTCAGTGGTACAATGCAACTGTCTTAGTAAAACGCCCTTGACTGTTTATTTGATGTTATGGGGGTGGGGAAGGGAATGCAACAATATTTGATTTGTTTGGGGAAAAATATGGGGTCAAGTATCACGCTTAAGTATTGAATTCAAGAATAAAATAAATGCGTAAACATCAGACAATAAAGTTGAAAATGTGAAGAACTGAAGAAGTGCAGTGGATGTGAAGAATCGTTTGTAGATTTGTACACCAAAAGGAGCTAAACTAATTTAAAAGCAGAACAATATTTGAAACTTAATTTTAAAAAATAATATATCATTTTTAACTTTTCAAACAACCAACCCTATTTGAATCCATTTTGCTCTTGCTGCAGTTACTACCTTTGGGTAGGATGACTTTGGATCTTTGCTTCACTGCAGTTTTTTTTCGTTGCGAGTTTCTGGTGGTTTTATTTTGTCCTACTCAGTTGTGTTAATTTTATGATTTTCATGTCATAGATGTTTTAGTGAGGAGCTAAACCGAAATTGCTTCTGCTACATTATTTCAAGTACCATCCCTGAGATGACTAATACAAAGAAGATGTTAGACAGTCATTTTCAGCGATCATATTAACCGTTCTAGGTTTCCTGGATCACTATTGAGACTCGCTGCTATGTGTTGCTCTGGATTCTTAGTCTAACGTCTGTAATAATGCTAAAAACCTGTGAATTGGAGAAGGTAGTTACTTCAATAATTTTTCGGTTTTTCAAGGGCTTCAAACTCCTATGGCGTCCATTCGGCAAAACCACTCCCACCATCACCGACCGAAGTTGCAGCATTGTGTGCCTCCAAATAGCCTATATTTTTGTATTTAATTACTTTGTAAACCTTAAGCTTTTTATAGTTCCAATAGGGCTCCAGTGTTGTTTGCTGAACAGTCACTGAGGCTGTATTTAACTTAAACAATAGTTATTTCAGATGCAGGCAGTGTTTTAGATACTTAGCTATCTTAGCATTGATAGCTGTTAGCACCAAAGATAACAGGCTGAAAGACTAGATTCCTGTACATTTCTTTCCTGTAAATTGTCGTTCTTCTAAACAGGCTAATGTTACCATCAGAATTCTTCGACCAAGAGTTGCACATCACAAGAACTTTCTTGAATGCTTGCGAAAACAAACAAGCAAGACCAGGGCGGGGTTTGAAAATGAAAAATTCTTGCATTGGTTGTTAATTTTGTCATCTAACGGCACAACCCGAATTCGAGCCAATATAAGTAGCTTGAACATGTTACTCCATAACCTTGTGAAAAACGACATGTTTTCATTTTAGTCAAAACAAATTTATCAAAGGAGCCTTTTGATTTGACAGCTGCGATTTGAGATTCTTGGATCCAACGGAGACGCAGAGTAGGTGAACGCAGAGTAGCATTTGTGAACGGATGATTTCTGCATGTGTGATTCCACCGTGAAGCATGGAGGAGAGGTTGATGGTGTGGGGGTGCTTTGCTTTATTTTAGAAATCAAGGGCCACACTAACAGCATGCTACCACCGCATTCTGCAGCCGATACGTCAGCCCATGCTGCGTTTTGGTGTTTAGTGGAGTGTCATTTAGTTTTCAACATGACATGACCTAAGCCCACCTCCAGGCTGTTGTAAGGGCTATTTGACAAGATTGAGTGAGTGGATGATGCACCAGTATTATTCTTGGCCTCCACAATCACCTTGACCTCACACCCAATTGAGATGGTTCTTGAGATTATTGGGACCGCAGAGTGAAGGAAAACAGCCAACCAATGCTCAGCATATGTGGAACTCTTTCAAGACTGTTGTGATAAAGGCATTCCGGTGAGCTGGCTGATAGAATGGTCCAAAAGTGTGGCCAAGCTAGTTTCAAGGCAAAGGGTGGCCACTTTGAAGAATCTCAAATATTAAGATATATATTTGATTTGTTGAACACTTTTTTGGTTACTACATGATTCCATATGTGTGTTCATAGTTTTGAATGTTCTTCACTATTTTCTACAATGTAGAAAATAGTTAAAAAAATAAAGAAAAACCTTGAATGAGTGGGTGCATCCAAACTCTCTGACTGGTACTGTATAGCTTACACAGCAAGGGTAGAAAAAAAAAAAAAATAACAATATCTATTATTGAGCAAAATAGTGCGTCTCAGCGTTCTGTGTCTCATGATTATGCTTAATGATGTGACTTCGCAAATACATCCATAATGGGAGTAGGCTGTGCTCACAGAATAAGGAATGCATAGAATGGGCTTGGAACTCTAACCCTAAATTGCTGGTAACTATGGGTACACTGCCAACGGCTGCTGGTATTGTGACCAATAATTTCAATTGTGTTTTGGATGGTCGTTCATTCTTATTTCAAAGCCGTTTAAGTTATTATAGCATTCAAGCTTTGGCACCTCAGGATGAAGTACGATGTTTTAACGGCTCATTTTGGACAGACCAACGTAGGCTAGAACCTGTAGCATTATGGACGGCGACGAGGGACCGAAAAGTAGTAACAGTTTCTTATCGCTATAGGCCTACTTAGAATTTTGACTGTAGACAGTTTTTGTATTGATTACACTGAAATGTATAGAGATAAGGTGACAATGTCTGAAGGTTATGTAGTAAATCCCTGTCGCAGCCATCAGAGTCCAATATAAGTTACAATATGGATTCGATTGGTTAGGTCATTGTGTGTTAGGAATTGCCATTTAATCTGAAGACCCTGTATTTCGGAGGCCGCTTACGCACCTCGGGTCAGGAAAAAATGTACTAAGGGGCAAGTCGAATCGATGTGGGGGCACATTTTGGTGGGTTCTTGCATTTGGAATATATTGAATTCTGCTTATATCAAAAACATGAAGTTCAAATTCTGGGACTCAGCGAATCATTGAGTGCATTTAAAGTGACAGGTAGTTGTGTAAAAACTGTAGTCTTTCCGCTGCGTATCACAATGGACAGTGCCCTACACACTAAGCAAGGCTGTTTGGTATGAATAATAGGCTACAAGAGTAGATAGGTAATTCACTTATACAACAGCCTATGTAATGCAGCTGTTACACAACAGATGTTTTACCAAAATAATACAAACTAATGCTGAAGTAAGCCTAGTTATTCAGCTGCAACAACAAAATAGGCTACTGAATGGCAGTTTGGGCTTAGAATAGCTACTACACAACTGTGAGCAACGAAATGGACGTGAAACAGAACAAAACAGCGGTACCAAGTAGTATTGACTAGTAACAAAATTCAGGATTGATTAAAGATATGACACAATCTACAGTATATTGGGCTAGTTACATTAACAGTAAACAAATGCAGCACAAACAAGGCAAAATAACCAAACTAGTCTACAGCCTGCCTTACAGTTGAGATGCAGCCATGCACAGCTGTCTGCCAAGAAAGATAGGCCTTTACAGGCCGCTTCAAACATGGAAAGTCATGCTGCTCATGGGTTCAGCAACACGTTATGATATGGCACAAATCACATCTGTGGATCAAATTAGACCAAAAAAACATAATCAATTAAGCAATGCCAGCCTACCATAAATAACATTTCCAATTATGTACTATTTCCAGTTACAACCGCGAAACCAATAGGCTACCAGAAAACCTAATAGAATGTATCTACTGTATTTCTATGGATTAAACATACCAATATGTATCAGTGCTTCAGAAAGTATTCACACCCCTTGACTTTTTCCACATTTTGTTGTGTTACAGCTGAAATATAAATTTACTTAAATTGAGTTTTTTGTGTCATGATCTACACATAATACCCCATAATGTAAAAGTGGAATTTAGCTTTTTTACGACTTTTTACATATTAATTAAAATTAAAGGCTGAAATGTCTTGGAGGTCAAAATATCAACCCCTTTGTTTATGCAAGCATTGGCTGACGCGACAAAAAGTTCAAGCCTGGCATTTGAAGCAACACATCATACCCTAGTGGTAATACTATACCTATTAAGGACTTGGCTTGACATTTGTGTGTCTATTTCTCTGATTCTTCCTACGCCACTGCACCTACCGCCATGAGCCGCTCTGCTAGGCCAAACATCCTTTCTCAGCAGCTCTGGTACCAGAAGACGCAGGGACCACCACGCCCTATACTGATCCCAGCAACATCTCTAGTTGTTGAATGAATAAACAAATGTATTAGAGAAAAGAAGAAAAAACGACAGA
>NW_019957704.1:26213-35471 GCF_002910315.2 Salvelinus sp. IW2-2015 | reverse complement strand
CAAAAAAAGAGAGATCCTGAGTCTTCTCCCCACCTGTTCCCTTTTTACCAGCCCATAGACTCCTACACCCTGCTCTCCTTTAACACAAAATTCCTGACCTTTGGGATAGCAAGGATGGAGGATGGATGAAGGTTGATGAAGTGTGGGTCGGGGAGGGGGTGATGGGAATTAGAATATAAGATAAAATTTGATGAGGGGACAGGTTTCCAGGGAAGTGTGTCTGAAGTAGGGGGGAGGGGTGGGAGAGGCAGGGGAGCAGTTGGATTCAAGCAGAGTGGGAGGGGTGGTTGGGGCTTTGGTGAAAGGAAGCATGGGCCTTGAGTGTGACTTTGATTCCTGCTCATGCCTGCATGGCTAGGTGGAGGGTCAGTCGTGTTGAGGAAGTATGTGGACTGGGGCCCAGAAGCGATGATGGTTTGCTGTTTGATGCAGACGAATGGTGGCCGAAGGACAAGCATGGAGAGGTTTCAATATATCTATTCTCAGATTTCAGAGCGATTTATCCACATGTTCTATAGGGTGTTTGGTCCATGGTCATTATAGTTGGAGTTTTGGTGTTGGAACGGGAAGTTGGCATATTCGTATGTCCAGAAGTCAAGCTATAGAGTGCGCAAGTAAGTTCAAAGCTGTCCTTCTATCTCTCTCCCTTTCTCAGTCTGAGTCTGAAATAATTACTCCCTCTTTCTTTTTTCATTCTCTTCTCACTCTTTTTTAGTCTCTCTTTTTCTTTCTTGCTTAATTATTTCTCTCTTTCGCCATTTCTCTTCCATCTCTTTTTCTTGATACGACTATGCTAAAGGCAACTCGTCCTCTCTCCCCTTCCTCTTCAGCTTCTCTGTTGTACATGATATCTGGACATTCTCCTGTCAAACGTGTAGCGTTTTTAAATGGGAATGTTTGACTCTGCATTCCATGAATAATAAAGGAGCTTGATGGTTAAGAGGTGGATTAATGTGCTCTAAGGGACTTGTGTGTGAGAGAGGGTGTGGTGTTTTGAAGGAGGCCCTTGTGAAGACGTCAGTGAGGACAGGGCACTAGGCTACACCTAATCTTTTGCAGTCTCACACCCCTGGGTTTTTTGCAGTAGGGTATGGTGCTAAAAGACTGACAGTGGGGATGGTGGTTTTTGTTAGCCTGGAACACTTTAGCCTTCATTGTTGGATTGGGCTGCAGTTTACATCTCTTTAAGGAGAGCTTTAATTGTGTTTTGCTCCTTGGAGTGATCGCGCTCCGTTCCCCGGGGTTGGCTGCGAGGAGACACATTCTAAATATGGCGAGTGGGATGATTCGGAACGGCATGTTAGACTGTGGCGTTCACACTCGGTGTCCTTATTGGTTTGACTTGATTAGAACTCAACATTAACTCCACAGATTTTCACTTTGACAAGGAGAGAAGTTTTGCTGGGAGACTGGGAGAAATGCTGTGGGCTGCTCAATGGAAAGCTATTCAAACACAATACAAACTGAAAAGTTCTGTTCAAGGTCTGGTGTTGTGGCTTGGGATTAGTGTTTGAGTGAAATTGGTTATGAGAGTAGAAAGTGTTAACTTTTATATGCTGAGTTCTTGTGCCTTTTTGTCTTGGCATGAAGCGAAATGGAATCAAGCCCAAATTGAGAATGTTTACAGATGAATTCGTGGCAATTTCAAGATACACATTTAGCAGACAGTTTCGGTTTTCAGAATGTCTTTGAATATATAAGATGTTCTATACATCTTTTTTTAACAAGGTATAGCAAAATAGCTTCTGACACTTTATATAACGTTTTACAGTCAATTAACAATTAAAGACTAAAAGTGAGATTATTCCTTTTACGTAATACGTAGCGCATGTTGGTGTGTGTAAAGTAGATCACGATACACAGGGGGGTGTAGGTTCAAGATGCCGAGGGCTTGAGGTGTGTGTGGGACTGCGTGTGTGTAGGGTTGTGGTGGGAGTTGAGTGGTGTGGAAGTGCTGGCCGAGGGGGAGCTGGGTGTAACAGGCGGCCAGCGAGAGGAGGCAAGGGCTGCATGTGCAAGAGTATTAGCAAGTGGTGATTTAACCCTTTATTTCACTTAAAGCCCCCTCTCGTACACTTGCTCCTTCCCTCCAAACCCCTCCCTCCTTGGGCTTCTTCCTTCTCCTCCCAGGCTCTCGCAGTATCAAGCCCTGGGTTGTGTGTCAGTGTGTGAAGGGCGTGTCAGTGTAAAGCCTGAGTGACGAACAGAGCAGTTAGGTAGCCTGTTTAGCCTGGCTCTCCCAGCAAGGTACAGAGTGAACACACCAGTCAGAATGGTCTATGGTGTGTTATTACAAGTGACTGTTTTTTGCTGTAATATCATTACGCAGACTGGCATAAACGATCTGGAGAATATTTAGCAGGTTGACTTTTTATGTAATGTTTAAAAAACTTGAAATTAGATATTTGCTTCATCAAAAATGTCTGGTTACAAGAAATGAACATTAGTTATTGCTTTGGCATGAATCCATATAATATATTCACTCACCAGGGCACGCACGCAGGCACGCGCAGCCGCACGCCCACGCACACACCACACCCCACAACACACACACACACACACACAACACACAACACACAACACAACCACACACACACTTTGTTTACTATCCTGTGGGGACCAAAACAAATTGAAAATCTATTTCCTAACCCTAACCTACACCTTAACCCCTATACCCTACCCTGATCCACCTGAACTCTAGCCTAAAAATATATGTGTTACTTGTGAGACTGGCAAATGTCCCCATTGTCAGAATTCCTTGTTTTGCTACTCTTTTGAGGCTTTTCTGGTTACCCAAGGATAGTAAAACCACACACACACACACAACACACATTTAGTCGGTGAGAAAGAAAATAGATCTTATGAACGCCTAATTGCTTCCTGGTTTAGTTCAAGGACTAATTATACTCGGCAGTTGGATTGTTGCTGACTGGTGGCGAAAATGGATTAGTAATGAAGGGCATAAATATAAGTGGAGGAAATGGAACTGATGCCAATGGCCACAAGAAAAGACTATGTGTTGCACTCATGTTTTATTGCAAGGTTAGCTGCATTGGTTAACACCATCAGTTCGTAACACACCCACACACACACAAACCACACAACACACCACCACAACACACACACACCAACACACCACACCACCACCACCCACAACACACACACACACACACCAACACACAACACACACACAACAACACACCACACATATATTCTCGAAACTCTGTCTGCTATTTTTCGCTGTTTCACTTTCGACGAGGCCTTAATCTTATGACCAGATATGAGTTCTGCATTTGCTTCCCCCATTATGAAGCGTGACCTTGGGAAGTGTGTTCACACACTTAGCATTCATTCATGTATCTTTGTGTCCCATCAATAATATTGATTCTCTGTGTTTAATCCGCACGTTTATCTACTGCAGGATTACATCATATGTAAGTGTTATCGGGAACATTGGTGTGTGTCTGCGTACGCACACCCAGTGTGGACATGTGACAGAATGTCGGAGCAAGAGATGTTGAAATGCATAAAGCCTTTCTTTCTCTCAAGTCCAATGCAGGAGGCAATGCTGTTGTCAGGACAATGACCTCGGTTCCCTATTTTTATACCCATAAATGTGCTGCCGTTAGGTTAAAATGGGTGATTAAACCCCTCCTCTCCTCCTGCATGACCCCAGCTGAACTGTAAAGGGTGCTCTATTAGTGTAGTGATATTGGGAGGAGGTGGTAGTGGGATAACTCGTGTTCATGGGGGTTGAGGTGTGAAATACGGAGAGGAAGTTGTTTTCTATGGAGGAATGTGGTATGAGGTAAAATGAAGATGGTGGTCAGAGATGTTATAAAGTACCAAAGTCAACCTTATGCAGTCATTTTATTGACACATATGATTGATATATTTTTATAAAGGAATATACCATGGATTGTATGACAACTCCTGGGTAAAACCAAATGCTGGACCTGTATTATAAAAGAGAGAGTGGACGGAGGAAGGGGAAGTGTGTGTGAGTGAAGGAGTGAGAGGAGAGAGGGGGGGATAGACGAAGGCTTCCTGTGCTCCCAGCCGAGCAGAACTTCTGCAAATTAGTTACCCGCGACGACGGCGTCGGAGCATTTCATCCAGTGTGGCAGGGGCCGGCATGGGATCGACAGTGCGCCCCCTTCCTCCATTACCATGGCAAGAGGAGGGGAGAGGAGGACGGGCTGCTTGTCGCAGGCGCCCGAGTGCGGTGTTTAACTGTTTAAACGCTTCTGCAGCATTAGCTCTGCAGAGGTGCCAATAAGTACCAACGGGGATACTCCACCTGCTACAATTCACCAGGCTCCAGAGGGCACTCCTCATGCTAAGTTCTATCTACGGGCAGACACCTCACACTGCCAAAACTGTCCAGCTTGTCTTAGGGTAGTGAGTTGGTGGTCTCCTATCCCTTAGTGGTGTGGGGGCTGTGCTTTGCAAAGCGGGTGGGGTTATACCCTCTGTGTTGGTCCTGTCTGGGGGTATTGTAAGACAGGGCACAGTGTCCCTAAACCTTCCCTGTCTCAGCCTGCAGTATCTATGCTGCAATAGTATATGGTGCTAGGTCAGTATGTCCTGTCTGGCTGAAATTCTCCTGTCTTATCTGGTGTCTGTGTGAACTTCAGTATTCTGTTCTCTCTTCTCTCTCTCTCTCTCTCTTCCTCTCTCTCTCTTCTCTCTCTCTCTCTCTCTCTCTCTCTCTCTCTCTCCTCTCCTCTCTCTCTCTCTCTCTCTCTCTCTCTCTCTCTCTCTCTTCCTCTCTTCTCTCTCTCTCTCTCTTCTCTCTCTCTCTTCTCTTCTCTCTCTCTTCTCTCTCCTCTCTCTCTCTCTCTCTCCTCTCTCTCTCTCTCTTTCTTCTCAGGATCTGAGCCTAGGATATGCAGGATTACCTGGCCTGATGACTCTGGTTATCCCCAGTTCACTGGTATGCTACTGCTCCTGTTTTCAACTGTTCTGCTGCGGTATGGAACTGACCTGTTTCACAGATGTGCTACCTTGTACTGGACTGGTGTTTTTTCAACCCTCTCTCTCTCGCACTGCTGTCTCGACCTCTGAATGGCTATGAAAAGCCAATGACATTTACTCCTGAGGTGCTGACTGTTGCCCTCCTAAACAACGTGTGATTATTATTTGACCCTGCTGGTCATCTATGAACATTTGAACATCTTGAAGAACGATCTGGCATTTGGCATGTATTTATAATTCTACCCGGCACAGCAAGAAGGGACTGGCACCCTCAGAGCCTGTTTCTTCGCTAGGTTTCTTTCTAGGTTCCTGCCTTTCTAGGGAGTTTTTTCTAGAAGTGCTTCTTGCATCTGCTTCGTTGCTGTTTTGGTTTAGTCTGCATTTTGTATAACACTTTGTGACATTGGATTGTAAAAGAACTTTATAAATAAATATGATCTTGACGGGCGCACAACCGCACCACAGCACACACACACACCACACACACATGCACACACACACACCACCACATACCACAACACACAACACACACCACAACACAACAATCAACTCGGACCACAAGCACATATCTGTATTTAGCTTACGTGATCTGCGCTAAATAGTTTTTTTCATCTTTAGTTGTCGCTGTATAGACTTAGCACTAGGTAATTAGATCGATGTTTGAAATATGGAAGTTGAATTGTTGGCATCTGATTTTCTTGCGACTTGAGGTAAACTCTCCTGTGATTCTAATAAATTGTTTAGTTAGTCTGAAAATTCAGAAACATTAATTGCTGACCCATGCTTAGTCATGCTAACTATTTTGACATGAAATTGTTTTGACTTCACCCGGACAGAGGTTGCTCCCTGTAATGAAGTGTGTGGTTGAAATTTATTCTGCCCATGTCTCTTGTTATTGCTCATGCTTTAGGTCTAATCACTCACAAGTGTCAATGTTAGCAGGCTGCAAAGTTCTGGAGAATAACAAAATTAATTTCACAATAGGTTTCCTGCTTCAGTGTCTATAGATTATTTTGTGTCGATTGTATATGAATAATGAATATAATAAAAGCTTTCATAAGTTAGCAAAAGATTTTATTGAAATAATGAAGTTGATGCAGAGTCAATATTTGCAGTGCTTGAACCCTTCTTTTTCAAGAACCTCTGCAATCCGCCTGGCATGCTGTCAATTAACTCTGCCAGCAATCCTGATGATGGCTGCCATTCTTGCATAATCAATGCTTGGAGTTTGTCAGAATTTGTGTTTTTTTTTGTTTGTCCACCCGCCTCTTGAGGATTGACTGCAAGTTCTCAATGGGATTAAGGTCTGGGGAGTTTCCCGGCCATGGACCCAAAATATAAATGTTTGGTTCCCCGAGCCACTTAGTTATCACGTTTGCCTTATGGTTAGGTGCTCCATCATGCTGGAAAAGGCATTGTTTGTCACCAAACTGTTCCTGGATGGTTGGGAGAAGTTGCTCTTGGAGGAAGTGTTGGTACCACATTCTTTATTCATGGCTGTGTTCTTAGGCAAATTGTGAGTGGCCCACTCCCTTGGCTGAGAAGCAACCTCACACATGAATGGTCTCAGGATGCTTTACTGTTGGCATGACACAGGACTGATGGTAACGCTCACTTGTCTTCTCCGGACAAGCTTTTTTCGGATGCCCCAAACAATCGGGAAAGGGATTCATCAGAGAAAATGACTTTACCCCAGTCCTCAGCAGTCCAGTCCCTGTACCTTTTGCAGAATATTCAGTCTGTCCCTGATGTTTTTCCTGGAGAGAAGTGGCTTCTTTGCTGCCCTTCTTGACACCAGGCCATCCTCCAAAAGTCTTTGCCTCACTGTGCGTGCAGATGCACTCACACCTGTCTGCTGCCATTCCTGAGCAAGCTCTGTACTGGTGGTGCCCCGATACCGCAGCTGAATCAACTTTAGGAGACGGTCCTGGCGCTTGCTGGACTTTCTTGGGCGCCCTGAAGCCTTCTTCACAACAATTGAACTTCTCCTTGAAGTTCTTGATGATCCGATAAATGATTGATTTAGGTGCAATCTTACTGGCAAAGCAATGAGGACGGCATGTGTTTCCTTGCAGGTAACCATGGTTGACAGAGGAAGAACAATGATTCCAAGCACCACCCTCCTTTTGAAGCTTCCAGTCTGTTATTCGTACTCAATCAGCATGACAGAGTGATCTGCAGCTATGTCCTCGTCAACACTCACACCTGTGTTAACGAGAGAATCACTGACATGATGTCAGCTGGTCCTTTTGTGGCAGGGTTGAAATGCAGTGGAAATGTTTTTGGGGGATTCTGTTCATTTGCATGGCAAAGAGGGACTTTGCAATTAACTACAATTCATCTGATCACTCTTCAGAACATTCTGGAGTATATGCAAATTGCCATCATACAAACTGAGGCAGCAGACTTTGTGAAAATTAATATTTGTGTCATTCTCAAAACTTTTGGCCACAACTGTATATGAACTAACAGGTTATAGAGCAAACAACGCAATTATCACAACATAGGTTGTAATATGGCTTTTGTTTCTGGCTCTGCTTGCTCAGTGATTTTACCCACGCACCACTACTGTGTACTATAGCAGCGTTTCCCAACCTCAGTCCTCCAGTTCCCCAACAGCACACATTTAAGTTGTAGACCCGGACAAAAACACCTGATTCAACTTGATAATTAGTTAAAAAGTAGAATCAGGTATGTTATTCCGGGGCCACAACAAAAATATGCTCTGTTGGGGGTACTCGAGGACTGGAGTTGGGAAACACTGTACTAGAGCTTACAACAGTGTTCTATTGGACCAAGAACATCTGTCAGCCTGTCATTGATGTCCTTGTTTCTTTCTTCAGAGCAGCATGTTGTCCTTGCAGCTGTTGAGTACATTTCACAACTTTTTAACCATTTGACTGGTAGCATAATGTCTGTAAAAAGGCTTTTACACATGAGGTAACTGAGAAATACAAGTTGTCTATAGAGAAATAGTAGTATGTTGATTGCCAGATCGTTGCTTTACTGATGATTTCTTCTTCCACTTCTTAGAAAATGGAGGTGTAGAATGATTGAGTGATGATGGATAGGTGGAGTCTTATGTTTCAATGTGTCCTTTGCCTTGTGTACCTCCTTCCCAAAGTGCACACACACACACCCACTCACTCACTTGTGCACACATTTGCACGCACACACACACACTTTTCTATTGCCCCTGTCTGCCCTAGCGGGGGAGGTCAGGGGTGCAGGATTATCCCCCAGACAGCCAGGCTGACCCCAGGTCTGGTCCTGACATCTCTCCCCCCTGACCCTAGCCTGAGACACACTCCTCTGGCCAGGACTGAAGAGCAGCAGGGAGAGGGCTTAGAAGACTTATCATGTCTCAAACCAGACCCGTACATGCAGCATTCGGCAAAGTAGGTTTAAGATGTACAATTCCAAAGGTCATGTTGTCTGTCAATGTACTTCTTATGTCATATTTCCTAGTATTATTGAGTTAGCTTACTCTGTGTACACATGCTCCCGTATACAGTTACAAACTGTGTAACACCTTTGTTCATGTAACCTCTTCTACCAGGGCACCACTTATGTCATTACACCACTTATGTCATTCCACACAGTTTAAGGTCTGTCATGTCACCTAGATCCTATGTCATGTTGAGCCCCTCTGTCAGGCTTCCTCTCTCTGTCAGCTGCCAGACCCAGTCTCCCCCCAGGCCCAGTCGCTCCATAGACCCAGTCTCCCTCCAGGCCCAGTCTCTCCATAGACCCAGTCTCCCCCCAGGCCCAGTCTCTCCATAGACCCAGTCTCCCCCCTGGTGTTGACAATGCCTGGCTCTCCATATCTGTAGACAGTTAGCATCTCAAGATGCCGCCGGGGCAAGGAGATACGGATGGAGCTAGGCTACATGGTGAGGGCTCTGGTGGATGTGTGTGTTTTGTGTTCTGTGTGTGTGTGTGTGTGTGTTACTTGCGTATCTGAAGGATGCGTAATGGCCTGCTACCCCAGATTAGGGGTAGGAAGTAAGACTCCTGGGCTCTCCCTCTCTTGTCAATACCCTCCTAAATGATGGACTCCCCCTCCCTATCGCCTCACGTCTCTTATCCGGACAGGTAGAAATCAGCCATGACAGCACGCCATGACATTCTACAGCTCTGGCGCGTTATTGGCTAATTAACTCCCTCTTATAAGAGGACAGGAAACGCATTCCACAATGGGGTTTTATGAAATTGGTTGCCATAAAGTTAGGACTCTGATAGTGGGCTTGTGGGATGACACACACACACACACACAACAGC
>NW_019957704.1:16480-25710 GCF_002910315.2 Salvelinus sp. IW2-2015 | reverse complement strand
ACACACACACACACACACACACACACACACACACACACACACACACACACACACACACAGTATTATTAGTGGAGAAATACGGGAACCACTGTGTAATGGAGGATATGGCTTGGTTAACTTATTTACCCATCAGCCTCTGCTTCCTAAAGCCCAACTTTTTTTCTTGTTTAATAGCTCTTGAGTGATAAGCATAACGTTCTCCCCCATGGGATGGACGCTGTCGTCATGGTTACTCACCGATTCCCAGCTCTGATGATGTCACTTGGAGATGGAGACAGTGAGGGGCCATACAGGAGGGAGTGTCCCCCCTCCCCTCTCTGTTATCAGTGTTTTGGGGACGTGGACGGTGGGGGGCTCAGGCCTGGTGGGGAGACGCTGGAGCCAGGGGGGCTGATAAGAGGGTCCGCGGGACTGTGGGTCGGGGAGCCGGGGCTATCTAGCCTTACTGAGTGACTGGGTGACACGTTCCACTGTGGCACAGGACAGATAGACCCCCTGCAGGGGTGTGTGTGGAACGGGGTGGGAGGTTGGAGGAAGGAACCATGGGGGGAAACAAACAAATCAGCTGACTTGAGGGGAAATACTGGAAGAATTAGTGCAAAAGTGTCCCATAGAACTAGATAGATAGGAACAGATAGTGTGTGGGGGATGTCTGTAGTCTATTTGATASYCCAGACTCCTGAACCACACACACASWCAGAACAAGGTGKTAGGCTGACGGYAGGCTTTCTCGCCTCAGTGACGAAGCACAGGAAGACTAGTGGCGGCATGACTCACGTCAGACAGCATGGGTCTGTGGTAGGTCAGTGTGTGTGTGTGTGTGTGTGTGTGTGTGGGGGGGGGGGTTCAAATTAAGTATTTAAAATGTGTGTGTGTGTGTGATGGGTTTGTGTGACTTGTGTGTGTGACGGTGTGTTTTAGACTGTATGGAAAAACAGGTTTACACACTGTAGTGTAGTGTGAAAAGCAATTATATTTAAGCAGTGATTCTTTCTGTGTTTCCTGTTGAACACTAAAGATGATGACTGTATATCTATCTGTAAAGAGGTGGCTGTTCTTGGAAATATGTGCGTGTCTGTGTGTTCTCTCAGCACTGAGACATTGAGCAGAGCTGCACAGCTCCATCACACACTGATAGAGAGGAGCGCCAGACCAATCCCACGAGAGTCTGAGAGCCAGGGGGCGGGGATACAACTTTGAGTCTGACGGAGAGGAGAGAGAGGAGAGAAGAGGAAGACCAACCATACCAACCTGACTGGGAGGAAGAGAAGGATTGAGAGAAAAACAAGGCATCTAGAGAAAGAAAGGTAGAGAAAGTAGAGAGAGAAGCAAAGGGGAGCCAACTTTTTCAGACAGACTTGAGGAGAGAATGTGTCCAGTAGACTGTGGGAGAGATAGGCGACAGGGGAGGACTGCAGTGATAACACAGGGAGACAGGCAGGCTACAGAGACTACAATACACACACAAGCGTTTCGCTCTCCTCTCCCTGTGTTTGTGAAGCCACGCACCTTTAGGTTTTTTGTTTTGTAACATTACACACTCTTGTGTTTAGTAATACTGCATTTAGTACCTGAATCTGGCCATAATGTTTTGCACCGTAGGGTAAGTAATGGTGGGAGAGTAACAAGAGCTCCGGTAAGCACCCCACTCTCCCTTGGCCTCCTCCCCCCCAGACAGAGCACTCTCCCTGGGCTCCCTTATCTCCCTCCACCCCCCTCCTGTTAGAGCAGGAAAGGGACCTCAAGTGCTCTCTCACTTTCCAAATTTGTCTTCATTATAGATAACTGATGTGTGTACGCTGATGTGTGTGTGTGTGTGTGTGTGTGTGCGTGCGTGCGTGTGATATTGTCACGTCGTCATGTCTGATGATGACATGAAGACAGATGGGATGGTCATCTCTCCCAACATAAATACAGACATCCAGAACAGACCCTCTCTGCTCTCTGGGACTTCAAAGGGAAGACGTTAGACCTGAAGAAGCACCACAAGCTCTACTTAGGCCTGCCATTCATTTAGCTCTCAGCATTCATATGGCTTGAATTCATATACAGTAACTGATTCACATTAACCTTAAAAATTGACTGAGTTCTGATGTAAGTTGGCAAATGAGTCCTACTGGTAAACAGTATACAGTCATACAGGAAGTATACTACTACACATAAACAGTCGGCGGCATTGGGCCTCTGGTTAGAAGAAAAAGAGAGGAGGAACGATGAGCGACTGAGACGTTGAGGAGAAGACGACAGCCTGAGCCCTCAACAGACTGAGACTGAGAGAGACGAGATGGAGAGAGAGAGGGCGAGAAGCAGAACGACAGAAAGAGAGGGAGAAGTGGAAACAGGCTGTCTCTTTCTTCCCAGACTGTGGATTGAGTTATCTGCCATGGGGCAGTCATGCTGGCAGATGTGCCGGCTTACGGCTCTCTTTGGGAGAGCCAGCCAATAAAAGATAAGCTCCAGAAGGAGCCAGCCAATAAAAGATAAGCTCCACAGAGGACCAGCCAATAAAAGTAAGACCCCGGCCTGTCTGTGGCTTCCTCGCTGATCTTCCTTGTGGAGATAGGATGCTCTGCGTTGATATCCCTGGCGTCTCTCTGGCATTCACAGGGACCTCGCCCTGGTCTCTCTCACCACACACACACCACACCACACACACACACACACACACACACACACCACAACAACACACACACACACACACACACACACACACACACACACACACACACACACACACACACACACACACACACACCACAGACACCAGTTCATCAGGGGTCAATTTGTTGTTCATTAGCGATGACAGTGTAGATATCATGATTCCTATGCTTCTATGATTGTTTAAAAGGGCCTTCATATCATCCACCCTTTTCTCTTCCCTCCATCTCTCATTTCCTGTCATTTTCAATGGTTTACTCTGTCTCTCATTCTCTTGTCAGATCCCTGTAACTGTCACACGAGCTGACCGTTGCTGAGACAGAGTAGTGTCCATCCACTCCTATATCCTCCAGGACAGGTCAACCTCGTCTGTTCCATCCTCCATCACATTGGCCAGTAAGGTCTCTATCAGATTGTTAGATGGTCACTATTCGGACACAATTAATTTGGACATTGTCACTCTGAGGAAGAATGCATGGTTCTGTGGTGTCTCTCTCCCTCTTCTTGTTTGCCTCAAAAAAGATGTAACCCTAAACACACACACACACCACACACACACACACACACACACACACACACAACACACCACACACACACACACCACACACACACACACACACACACACCACACACACACACAACACCACACACACACACACACCACTCTCTCTCTCTCTCTCTCTCACACAAAACAAACACACGGTCCCCCCCCTCCCTGCTAACAGCACCCTGAGCTAGCCCCCTGTTCCCCAGCCGCTAATGACGGACAGCTGAAGGCACACTCCGGGGGCGCCAATCAAATTTGCAGCCCTGTAATTGGATTACGGCAGGCAGGGGGAGGGCTTTTATCTCTCCCTCTCTGTCTTTCTCCCTCTGCCTCTCTCTCCTCCCTTGTTTGTGCTCTCATCTGCGATTGAGTGATGGACAAAAGAGCGAGCTGTCAGCGTCAGCTTTGGTCCGAGCATATGTGTGTGTGTGAGCCAGCTCTGAGGGCTGCTGAGTGTATTGAGAAGGAAGGGCGTGTGTGTGCGTGGGGGTTGGGGCAGGCAAAGAGCGAAATATCACTTAACTCATTCCCTCATCCCCGGTGCTTTTCACTAGGGTTCAACACCAGGCAGACACAAAGGACTGCATCTCTCTGTGTCCCCTGGCCAAGCCACTGGGAAGAATAGAGAGGATGACATGTCACAGACTGACACAAACAGGGAAGCTGCTACAGGGAAGGCTGGTCATCCTTTGAAGATGCATGGACAGTGTAGAGCTGGGACCATAAACTCAAAGTGATCGTGACTATCCAACAGACCACTTATCGAGGTGATTTTACTGATATTAAATCTGATCATTACGATAGGAAGTCTATACTGCAGAAATGTGACGTTTGAAATAAGTCACTTATATTGGCAATTGCTAAAGGGACAATTGATAGCTATGACATTCAAACTAGAAGTAGTAGTTTAATGGGTGATACAAAAAGTAATTGAGGGTCACATTGATGTTATAAAATGATTGTTCTATTTATCGTTATCGTGATACACTGACTGCACACAATAAAAGTGCACTTAAACAAGGGTGTGCACACGCACACGCACACGCTAACACACACACTATTACGTTCGTCGATGGAAGGATCGGACCAAGGTACAGCGTGGTAGGCGACCATTTTAATTTATTAAATGAACACCGAAAAAACAACAAATACAAAACGAAACGTAACGTCTAGTAGTGCTAAACAGCACAGTACCAAAAACAAGATCCCACAAACTACAGGTGGAAAAAAGCTGCCTAAGTTTGATCCCCAATCAGAGACAACAATAGACAGCTGCCTCTGATTGGGAACCATACCCGGCCAACAAAGAAATAGAAAACATAGATTGCCCACCCTAGTCACACCCTGACCTAACCAAATAGAGAATTAAAAGGATCTCTAAGGTCAGGGCGTGAACCACACACACGCACGCACGCACGCACGCACGCACGCACGCAACGCACGCACGCACGCCACGCAACGCACAGCACACACACACACACCACACACACACACACACACACACACACACACACACACAATTTCAGCTTTCCATCACTCTTCTCACCAGCTAGTTATGGGACACCAGAAGTATCCAATCAAAACAATGACTTGAGTGACCAGCCTTATAGTGGGTGGACAGACTCTGGAAAGGCCTGCGGCCCTGCAGGACCTGTGTCCTCTCACCACTACGTGTGTGCTCTGCTGTGGAGATGACACTAACACTGACGTCCACACAACAACACAACACACAACACACAACACACACACACACACACAACACACACACACACACACACACACACACACACACACACACAATCACCTGGTCACATGGATACTGTCCTGACTGTAACCACATCTGCCTCTGTATCTCTCTGAGAGGATGTGTGTGTTTGCGTTTGAAAAGGATCTGTTTTCACTGTGGCCAGCGGAATACATTGACCCTTATGACGACATTTGACATACTGAGGACAAGGTTTATGTCCTCGTAAGTTCTCTAACTGTAATGAGACGTTGTGGGGGGCATATCTCTATCATTGTTCTGCCTGTTTGTTGCACGCGGTCACATCTTCTTTACCTGAGAAACGTCGGTATAACACACGAGTGTGTTTGTTGCTCTGCGTAGCCCTGGTTGGGTGACAGCGGGCCACACTTGTCACATCCATGTTTGTCAGCATCAGGGACAGCGTTCCCGGACCGACTGGCGTTCCTTGCTCAGGCCGTCCGTGGGAACGTTCAGAAATAGCTCTCTGTATCGGCCTGTTCACACGGGAGGCTGTACCTTCCTCAGCTCACACCTCACTACTGAACAACAGACAGAATGAGTGAGGTACCCAGACTAGAGCGTGTGTTATGGCGTCAACATTTCCCTGCTGACTCATGTCGCCTCAGTTTGGCGGTAAAAACATTCTTACTAGCTGTTCATAGTAAGCGTACGTGTTGATAAATATTAGGTAACTCAACTGTGGTGTGTGTGTGTGTGTGTGTGTGTGTGTGTGTGTGTGTGTGTGTGTGTGTTGTGTGTGTGTGTGGTGTGTGTGTGTGTGTGTGTGTGTGTGTGGTGTGTGTGTGTGTCTGTGTGTGTGTGTGTGTGTGTGTGTGTGTGTGGTGTGTGTGAACAGGGCTGCAGCAGGCCGTCTGGCCGGTGGTGAGAAGTAACAGAACCTTGGAGCAAGTGCCTGGTCCCTCAGCCATGAGGCCATGAGACACACTCAAGACAAGTTAATCCAGCACAGCTTATCTGCATTCACCCAAGCTACTTCCACTCTTGCTCCTCTCACATTTCTGTTTTTCTCTCACTTTCCCTCCATCTTCCTATCCTGTATCTCCCTCGTCCTTTCACACCACCCCTCCTTCTCTCCCTGCATCCCCTTCCTCATCTCTTTCACTTAAACTCCATTTACAGTTGAAGTCGGAAGTTTTACATACACTTAGGTTGGAGTCATTAAAACTCGTTTTTTTCACCACTCCACCAATTTCTTCTTGTGTAATAGTTTCTGGGCAAGTCTGCTAAAGGACATCTTACTTTGTAATGACACAAGCCTTTTTTCCAACAATTGTCTTTAGAGATCCAGATGTATTTTATTTCTAATGTCAACTGTATCACGATCTTGGGGTCTAGAACTGTACATACCTACTGAAGTGACTGTGCCGTTTAAACAGCTTGGAAAATTCCAGAAAAATGAATGCATGGCTTTAGAAGCTTCTGATAGCTTAATTGAACATAATTTTGCGTCAATTGAGGTGTACCTGTGGATGTATTTCAAGGCGCTACCTTCAAAGTCAGTGCCTCTTTGCTTGACATCATGGGAACATAAAAGAAAATCAGCCAATAAAAAGCCGCCCAAAAATGTAGACCCTTCCACAAGTCTGGTTCATCCTTGGGAGAATTTCTGAATGCCTGAAGGTACCACGTTCATCTGTACAAACAATAGCACGGCAAGTATAAACACCATGGGACCATGCAGCCGTCATACACCGCTCATGGAAGGAGACCGTTCTTGTCTCCTAGAGGATGAATGGTTACTTTGGTGCGTAAAAGTGCAAATAAATCCCAGAGCAGAAGAGCTTGTGAGATGCTGAGGAAACAGGAAACAAAACAGTATCTTATATCCAACAAGTTAAACGAGTCTATTATCGACATACTGAAAGGCCGCTCAGTCCAAGGAAGAAGCCATTCTCCATAAACCGCTCATATAAAAAGCCAACTATGGTTTTGCAATTGACATGGGGACAAAGATTTGTCAACGACTTCCACCGAAATGCGGCAGCAGAGGGGTGGCAGCTCGTGTTTGGGGGTGCTTTGCTGGCAGGAGGGACTGGTGCACCTTCCACAAAAGGATGCGCAATTCAATGAGGCAGGAAAATTATGTGGATATATTGAAGCAACATGCACCACAAGACATCAGTCAGGAAGTTTAAGAGCTTGGTCGCAATGGTCTTTCCAAAATGGACAATGAACCCCAAGCATACTTCTAAAGTTGTGGCAAAATGGCTTCAGACAACAAAGTCAAGGTATTGGAGTGCCATACAAGCCTGACACTCAATCCCATAGAAATTTGTTGGGCCCAGAACTGAAAAAGTGTGTGCGAGCAAGGAGGCCTACACACCTGATCAGTACACCAGCTCTGTTCAGGAGGAATGGGCCAAATTCACAAGTCCAACTTAATTTGTGGGAAGTTGGTGGAAGGCTTAACCCAAAACGTTTGACCCAAGTTAAACAATTTAAAGGCAATGCTACCAAATACTCAGTTTGAAGTGTAATGTAAAACTTCTGCCCCTGGGAATGTGATGAAAGAAATAAACAGCTGAAATAAATCTTCCTCTACTATTATTCTGACATTTCCAATCTTAAAATAAAGTGGTGGATCCTAACTGACTAAAGACAGGGATTTTTTACTGGATTAAATGTCAGGAATTGTTGAAAAACTGAGGTTAAATATATTTGGGACTGAGGTGTATGTAAACTTCGACTATCAACTGTACCTTTCTTTTCCTTCCTTACCCCGTCTTCACCCTCCTCCTCTCTCTACTACAGTGCTATCCAATTCCTTTCTCTCTCATGTTGAATTAAATTTGATCCCTAAACCTACTCCTCTTAGGCACTGTGCAATACCTGAAGGGATTTGATAGTTTTAAGTATATCTAAGGTATGTATACTTCACATGCTTTTCTGATAACCGCGCTTCGTGGATTTTCTTTGTTTTTTTTTTTTTGTTTCTTGCACCGTCACCTATCAATCACATACGATCCTACACACACGACCAGCGAGGGGCTAGGCGGCTTCAATCTCTCCTCTCACTTCCCCTTATCATCCTCCACACCACTCATCACACTCCACTCCCCCGCCGCCTCTTTATTTCCTCACCGCTTTTTTTTACACACAACTGCTTAGCATACCTGTGATACATACCACATCCCCTCCTCTCTCTCATCCTCCTCCTCTCTTCTCTCCATCTCTCTCTCTCTCATCTCTCTCTTCGTCTCTCTCTCTCTCTCTCTCTGTCTCATCTCTCTCTCTCTCTCTCTCTCTCTCTCTCTCTCTCTCTCTCTTTCTCTCTCTCTCCTCTCTCTCTCATCTCTCTCTACTCTCTCTCTCTCTCTCTCTCTCTTCCGGTCTCTCTCTCACTTCTCTGTCTCTGCTGCTCTGATCCTCTCTCTACTATCTCTCTCCTTCTCTCTCTCATCACCTCAACACACACACACACCACACACACACCACACACACACACACACACACACACACACACACACACACACACCACACACACACACACACAACACACAACACACACAACACACACATCACACCAACACACACACGTACACACACTACACCCGATTTCAGATTAAACAGCCTGAAGTGTTATTTTTAAGTGAAGAATCAGTAGTGAACCCCAGTGAACTTTCGCGCCTGCAACTTACACTGGAGGGAAACATCAGTCAGTCAGCCGTTGCTGCTGGGACTAAGGGAAGGACTGGAAAGGATGGCGCATTAGTTCCAGGCCTCGGTCTTGTTCCGCTCCTTCCAAGAGAGGTCACCCGGCCCCGTGACATCTATTGCACAGATGTCCTAGCCTGTCAGCGCAGCCTGCTATGGATGCCTTCGTCTCCCACCCCGCAGATCCAGACCCTCTCACATGATTGTTTTTCCAGAGCTGGATGCTGAGGATTAGCGGGCGTGTCTGAAGTGGCAGATTGTTTCTGTTTCTCTGATGCGCTAAGTACCTGGGAGTAGTGTGAGTGTGTGGCTGTGTCCTTGTCTCTGTCGCTGTGTATAAGTTGAGAATTCACACACTGAGAATGTTTTGTAATGTCCATGAATGTCCATGAACGTGTGTGTGTGTGTGTGTGTGTGTGTGTGGTGTGTGTGTGTGTGTGTGTGTGTGTGTGTGTGGTGTGTTGTGTGTGTGTGTGTTGTGTGTGTGTGTGTGTGTGGCTGTGGTGTGTGTGTGTGTGTGTGTGTGTGTGTGATGTGTGTGTGTGTGTGTGTGTGTGTGTGTTGGTGTGTGTGTGGTGTGTGTGCGTCGCGTGTGTTGGTGTG
>NW_019957704.1:0-16259 GCF_002910315.2 Salvelinus sp. IW2-2015 | reverse complement strand
CCTCGCGCACACACAAACACACCACACACACACACACACACACACAACACACATCACCACACACACAACACACACACACAACACACACACACACACACACACCACACAAATACACAACACACACAAACACACAACACACAACACACACACACACACACACACACACACCACAAATTAACTTTCCATCACTCCTCTCCCAGCATTTGTTGGAGGACTGGAGGTTTCAATCAAAACATAACTTGAGGTGAACAGCATTATAGTGAGTGGACAAAAGACCCTGCGGCCCTGCAGACTTTTCTCCTCTCACCACTACGTGTGTATTCTGCTCTGCTGTGGAGATGACACTAATGCTGACGTCCACACGAACAACACACACACATACGCACGCACGCACGCACACACACACACACACACACACACCACACACAAACCACACACACACACACACAACACACAACACACACACACACACAACACACACACACACACACACACACACACACACACACACACACACACACACACACACACCTGTCAGCTGTCACATTGGATACTGTCCTGACTGTACAGCAACAATCTGCCTCTGTATCTCTCTGAGAGGATGTGTGTGTGTTTGCTTTGAAAAGGATCTGTTTTCACTGTGGAACAGCTAATACATTGACCCTTATGAGGACATTTGACAATACTGAGGAAGGTTTATGTCCTCGTAAGTTTCTTAACTGTAATGAGACGTGTAACTAGGTGTCTGGTTAGACTGTAAACTCTCCTTCCAGACTCACATAAAACATCTCCAATCCAAAATTAAATCTAAATCGCTTCCTATTCGCAACAAAGCCTCCTTCACTCATGCTGCCAAAATAACCTCGTAAATGACTATTCTACCGATCCTTGACTTCGGCGAATGTCATTTACAAAATAGCCACCACACTCTACTCAGCAACTGGATGTAGTCTATCACAGTGCCATCTGTTTTTGTCACAAAGCCCATCTACTACCCACCACTGCGACCTGTATCTCTCGTTGGCTGGCCTTCACCACACATTGTCACAAACCCACTGGCTCAGGTCAACTATAAGTCTTTGCTAGGTAATGCCCCCGCCTCATCTCAGCTCACTGGTTAACCATAACAAACACCCGTAGCATGCCGCTCACAGGTATATTTTCACTGGTCATCCCCAAAGCCAACACCTGCTTTGGCCGCCTTTCCTTCTAGTTCTCTGCTGCCAATGAAGAACAACAATTGCAAAATCACTGAAGCTGGAGTCTTATTATCTCTCCTAACTTTAAGCATCAGCTATCAGAGCAGCTTATCGATCACTGTACCTGTACACAGCCAATCTGTAAATAGCACACCCAACTACCTCATCCCCATATTGTTATTTATCCTCTTGCTCTTTTGCACCCCAGTATCTCTACTTGCACATTATCATCTGCACATCTATCACTCCAGTATTAATGCTAAATTGTAATTATTTCACCTCTATTGCCTATTTATTGTCTTACCTCCCTACTCTTCGACATTTGCACACACTGTACATAGATTTTTGTTGTTTTTGTCGCACTGCTTTGCTTTATCTTGGCCAGGTCGCAGTTGTAAATGAGAACTTGTTCTCAACTGGCCTAACTGGTAAAATAAAAGTGAAATATAAATATATAATATATTTCTATCATTGTTGTTTGTTGCATGCGTCACATCTTCTTTACCTGAGAAACGTCTGTATATGAGTGTGTTTGTTGCTCTGCGTAGGTCCCGTGTTTCTCTCTGAGATCCTCACACACCCCTGGTCGGGTGACAGCGGGCACACTTGTCACCTGCCATGTTGTCAGCATCAGTGACAGCGTTCCGGGCCTACTGGCGTTCTTTACTCCAGGACCGTCCGTGGGAACATTCAGGAATAGCTCTCTGTATCGGCCTGTTCACACGGGAGCCTGTCACCTTCCTCAGCTCACACCTCACTACTGACAACAACAGACAGATGAAGTGAGGTACCCAGACTAGAGCGTGTGTTATGGCGTCAAACATTTCCTGCTGACTCATGTCGCCTCAGTTGGCGGTAAACATTCTTACTAGCTGTTCATAGTAAGCGTACGTGTTGATAAATATTAGGTAACTCTACCTGTGTGTGTGTGTGTGTGTGTGTGTGTGCGTGTGTGCGCGCATGTGTGTGTGTACGTGTCTGTGTGCCTGTGTGTGAACAGGGCTGCAGACAGGCCGTCTGGCCGGTGGTGAGAAGTAACAGAACCTTGGAGCAGAGTGCCTGTCCCTCAGCCATTGCAGACCCGTGAGACACACTCAAGACAAGTTAATCCAGCACAGCTTATCTGCATTCACCCAGCTTCTTCACTCTTTGCTCTCTCACTCTATCCCTGGTTTTTCACTCACTTTCACTCCATCTTCCTCTCGCTGTATCTCCCTCGTCCTTCATCCACCCCACCTTTCTCTCCCGCATCCCCTTCCTCACTCGTTCACTAACCCCATTTACCTTTCTCTTCCTCTCACCCGTCTTCACCCGTCCTCCTCTCTCTAACCTACAAGTGTCTCTCCCATTCCTTTCTCTCTCATGGTGAATTACAAATAGATCCCTAACCACTCCTCTCTAGGCACTCCTGTACATCTGAAGGGATTTGATAGGTTTAAGTATACATAAATATGGTACTTGCTTCACCATGCCTCTGATAGGTTGAATGGATTTGTTTTGCCCTCCCCCATCCAATTCACATCAGATCTACAGCCAGGAAGGGCTAGGGCTTCTTCCTCTCTTTCCTTATCATTCCTTCCCACACACTCTTTACTTTCTCACGTTTTTTTATAACTTTTTTTTTAGTGTACCTTTGATACATATCACATACCCCTCTCTCCTCCTCTCTCTCTCTCTCTCTCTCCTCTCCTCTCTCTCTCTCCTCTCTCTCTCTCTCTCTCTCTCTCTCTCCTCTCTTCTCTGTCTCTGTCTCTGTCTCCTGTCTCTGTCTCTGCTTCTCTCTCTCTTTCTCTCTCTCTTTCTCTCACACACACAACACCACACACACACACACACCACACACACACACACACACACACACACACACACACACACACACACACACACACACACACACACACACACACACACACACACACACACACACCCACACAGACACACACACACACACCAACACACTCAGATTTCAGGTTAAACCCTGAAGTGTTATTTTAAGTGAAGATCAGTGCAGTTTGACCCGGGTGGAACTTTCGCGCCTCAACATAGAGGAAGCATCAGTCAGTCAGCCGTGCTGAGCGGGACTAGAGGGAAGGACTGGAGAAGGATGGCTGCATTAGTTTCAGGGCCCTCGTGTCTGTTTCGGCTCCTCCAAAGCGAGGTCACCCGGCCCGCTGACCTATCCTATTGCGCAGAGTTCTACCTGTCAGCGCAGCCAGCTATGGATGCTCTTCGTCTCCACCCCCCAGATCCAGACCCTCTCACACAATCCCAGAGCTGGATGCCTGAGGATTAGCGGGCGTGCTGAGTGGCAGATCTGTTCTGTTTCTCTGATGCGCTAAGTACCTGGGAGTAGTGTGAGTGTGTGGCTGTGTCTGTCTCTGTCGCTGTGTATAAGTGAGAATTCACACACTCACTGAGAAAGTTTGTCTGTGTTTATAGGTGTGTCTAATGGTGGGTCTACGTGTGTGTCTTTACATGGATGTGTGTGCATGAGTGTGTGTGTATGTTTACCTGTATGTCCATGTATGTGCATGAATGTGGGTGTGTGTGTGTGTGTTTACATGTACGTGTATGTGCATGAAAGTGTGGGTGTGTGTGTACATTTGTGCTGATTTGTGCTGGAGTAATAAATACGCTGAGGCTTTGGGGGGGTGTAAACACATCTGCTGTACCAGAGGGTGGAACGCATCCCTCCAGGCCAGCGGGAGGGGAGTTAGGAAGACAGAGTGTGTTCAACGCCGAGTGTGTTTCCACCTCTCTGCTTTACAGTCTGTTTGTAAGCCCCATGATGTGTATGTCCTCCCACAGAAACGCTTCCCACAGGGAAATGTATTTCCTCTATGTTAAAGGAAATATTTATATATGCTTCTGAGGATCACCAGAGGTTGTTTTTTCATATTATACACAACATCAATATGAAGTTGTTGAATTAAATCTCCACTATTAATTAAGGTGTTGTGTATTGCTTATGCATGTGTCGTTGTGCAGCGGACTAGGTATCCCCCTTTCCCTTTCCCTTTCCTATTACTGCAGTGTCCATGTTTGTGTTTACACATCATAAATCGCATGTGTTGATATTCAAACTAGTGAGGATCAGGTTTGGATCTCACAGGCATGTTGTTTGAGTGACAACATTTGTACTGACACAGGTTTGTACCTGTTGAGTTGAAGTAGTTCTTCAAAGGCCAATTAAAATCTTACTACAGGGTTTAGACGAATCATCATTGGCCTCTGTTTTGGTAAAACTCTTCAGTCTTCAAGTAGAACTTATAGGCAGGGCCGGTTCTAGGTATAAGCGGTCGCTTAGGAACTCAGTCAGGGTCTCAACTTACTATTGAGAGTAAGAATAGTAAAACACACCAGCTGCAATTTGAAATGGGGTTGTGCATCAGATGTTCAGCATACCACCCTGCATACCACTGCTGGCTTGCTTCTGAAGCTAAGCAGGGTTGGTCCTGGTCAGGCCCTGGATGGGAGACCAGATGCTGCTGGAAGTGGTGTTGGAGGGCCAGTAGGAGGCACTCTTTCCTCTGGTCTAAACAAAGATCCCAATGCCCCAGGGCAGTGATTGGGGACACTGCTCTGTGTAGGGTGCTGTCTTTCGGATGGGACGTTAAATGGGTGTCCTGACTCTCTGAGGTCATTAAAGATCCCATGGCACTTATCGTAAGAGTAGGGGTGTTAACCCCGGTGTCCTGGCTAAATTCCCAACCTGGCCCTCAACCATCACGGTCACCTAATAATCCCCAGTTTACAATTGGCTCATTCATCCCCCTCCTCTCCCCTGTAACTATTCCCCAGGTCGTTGCTGCAAATGAGAACGTGTTCTCAGTCAACTTACCTGGTAAAATAACGGATAAATAAAAAAAATAAAAAAATAAATGTTGTTCTATTACGTCAGTCACTGTCACTCAACTAGACATCTGAGCTAAACGTGTAAAATAGCAGGAAATGACCATTAAAACCGCAAACAATTCTCTCCACTCCATGGGTAGAATTGCAGGAAATTTGCTGTGACTGCAATTTCTTTCTCTCTGCCACATAGCAAAGTGAAAATGGTCAAAAAGAAACAAAAATAGCTTGTTAACAAGAGCAATTTCTCAAGCAGGAATTTTGCTAGGACTGTCTGGGAATGGCCTGAGTAAGGAAGGGAAAAATGAAAATGAGCGGTAATTGGCAGAGATGTTTGTCACTCTTTCTTATTGGTCTATTAACCAATTTACCACCTGGTGATGTCACCAGGCAAGCCAAAACTCCATCTGTAACGGCAGCCTTCCTCCTCTTCGTCTGAAGAGGAGGTGTAGCAGGGATCGGACCAAGACGCAGCGTAGTTTGTGCTCAACATATTTAATTAAGACGAATAAACGTGAACACTTACAAATACAAAATAACAAATGTGGCAAACCGATACAGTCCTATCTGGTGCAGAGAAAACACAAAGACAGGAAACAACCACCCACAAAATCCCAACACAAAACAAGCCACCTAAATATGATTCCCAATCAGAGACAACACAAAACACCTGCCTCTGATTGAGAACCATATTAGGCCAAACATAGAAACAGACAAACTAGACACACAACATAGAATGCCCACCCAGCTCACGTCCTGACCAACACTAAAACAAGTAAAACACACAAGAACTATGGTCAGAACGTGACACCATCCCACCACAACAGGCAGGAATTTCAGGGGGTCTTTTCAAACAGTTCTTATGTTAAAAGGTTCACCATTTCACAGTATTATTCCAAACTCATAGAGTGGAAATGTACAGTATATAAAACATAGGAAAACCATGTTTTTCATTGCACTGGGCCTTGCACTCTACGCCCATGGCAAAATGTGTAGAATTGCAGGAAATTAACTTTACAACTTCAATTTCTCTCACCACCGTCGAGAGGTGGGCCACTGAAATGTTTTGGTGCGAGATGGGGGGGCCCAACCAAATCTTGCTTAGGGCCCCCAAAAGACTAGTGCCGGCCCTGCTTGTTGGTCAAAGAGGTCTTGTTTAGACTGGATTCTTGTTTGGTGTTGGGAAAGGTTAGGTTTAGGTTAAGGTTAGGACTAATGCTATGAGGCTTTGAAAGTGTGGGGTACATGTGATTATATGATGCAATTGTAATGTTTCACTTATAGGCACTATTTAACGTGGGACTACAGTGTATTGATACAATCATGAATACCGTGCCCAGCACATGGATAAACCTTTGCATTTCAACCAATGTGGAAGAGTATAGTCATGATAAAGATGAACTCATGTTCCAGTTATCATTCATTGCTGTTAGTGTAAGAGTCAAACACACCAGTAAGTTCCTGAGGCGTTTTCTGAGAACTCTCAGGTCAATTACCCAACGGTATATAAACCAATGCATCAGCTGATTTCAGCATCCCTCCAACTCCGCTTTCTCCCTTCCTCATTCTTCCTCATTCRTAMCATATTTYKAAAATMGAGCMAGTAAACATTTWKATTTTCTCCTGCTTCCTGACCAAATCCTATAAGCATTTACAGGGTGAACAAGTCAGAAGGTTTTCAAAAGCCTGTTCCACTTAGAGAGGGGTCATAAATCTGTCTGTGTGTGTTTCCTGTGTGTGTTTATGTGCGTGTTTGTGTGTGTGTGTGTGTGTGTGTGTGCTTGTGTGTGTTTATGGGAATGATTACATGTGACGTATCTTCTCCTATGAAGTAGATGGGTTGTCAAGCAGAATGAGAAGGCAAAGGGATCCGTGGCTTGGTTTTGGAATGTGCCTTGGCTCCACCGCTGACCCCATCCCATAACTACTCCCTGACTGCCAGACTCAGCTGACTGGGTTACCTGTGTGCTGCCCGCATAGGTACTCAGCGGACTTTGAAAGAGACTAATTGTGGACTAGCAGTTGCTTGGGCCTATGTGGATACAGCTTTAGTGTCTGTGTGTGCGTGAGTGAGTGTGTGTGTTGTATGGTGTGTGTGGTGTGTGTGTGGTGTGTGTGTGTGTGTGTGTGTTGTGTGGTGTTTGTGTGTGTGTGTGTGTGTGGTGTGTGTGTGTGTGTGTGTGTGTGTGTGTGTGTGTGTGTGTGGGTGTGTGTTGTGTGTGTGTGTGGTGGTGTGTTGGTTGTGTAGTGTTTATGGAGTCTTTCAGTATCTGCCAGACATCACTCTAAGGATCATCCCTCTGTTACCATGGGACACACGCGCTCTTAGTTATAATTCACATGTCAATTGCACAGAATTTTGCAGACATAAACTCTGTTACAAATGACTTACAGTCATGTAAGAGATGACATTATGTTGATACCAGACAACAGAAAACAAGTAGCAGAGTTTCTTCTATGCAATGTAGTGCACAATGTAAACCACCTCAACTTGAGAGAGAGAGTGCGTGTGTATGTGTGCGTTTGTGTGTGAGTTTGCACACCTGTCCCATTAGCGTTTTCTCCCTGTGTGGTTTAATCAGATGAAGGAGGTTGATAACTCTATGCTAATGCTAATTAAGCCACAGTGGTCGTAACGAACAGGGGAAAGCCCCCCGATTGCGTTACACACCTCCCTCTCTCTCTGATGACTGATGACTATCGCGCAGACGGGCTAAAGTTGATTAGATCCTCACGTCTAATGCCAACGCACGCACGCACGCACACACCACAACACACACACACAACACACACAACACACCACACACACACACACACACACACACACACACACACACACACACACACACACACACACACTGGATGGCTGCCCTGTTTCTTGAGTGTTGTGTTATATTAGGTTAGGTAAGGGAGTGCTGGGTGTTCTCACCCACAGGTGTTTGTATTTGTGTTCTAGTCCTTTAAACTTGTATTTGACACTGACATTAACATCCAACAAGCTCTCACAGTCTCACTGCAGAAATAGACGTTTTTGCACTTTTCTCCAAAGGTCAAATTTCGAAGTTAAGGTTAAGGGTTAAGGTTTTGGATAGGGTTAAAACATTAAGTTTAGGCATTCATTCCGAATGGTTAAGTTAAGGATTAAGGTTTGTGATCGGACTTAGCGAGTGACTACCACTGGGATTGGATCAGGAGTCAATGGATTAGAACCATCTTCCACCCCTGTCCACAACACCCTAGTAAAACCCAAGCCTACTTGATGGAGCCTACTTGATGGTAATAGCGCTCACAGTTGCCTCTAGTGCCGGTTTTGAAGGAATTTTCTCATGAACTTAGGACGTGGACGGACGTCCAATTTCGAAGTCAAACTTGATCTATCTGGCTGTAACATCAGTCCTTTCCTTCAGGGCTCACTGACGCCAATCTCTTCATTCAGGTGTCTACTGTTTAAAGGTGCTAAGTGGGTTCCCATTCTCACCCAAATCCCTCCAAATCTCCCCCTCAGTACCCAGCAGGCTTGGAGAGTGCCAGGCCAGTCCCCACAGGTGCAGCCTGGAGAATATGACAGGCTCTCTTCAGCCGGGCTTAACTCCTCCTGTGTGGCTTTCACTGTGGATGAGCCTCCACTCTGTCTCCCCCTGGGGCTAAAACTGTATTTACACCATCAACTCAGGTACTTACCTCTTTTTCTTCTCTGTTTAAATCCACTCAAACAAAAACTAAAGTGATGTGTTAATGTCTTCAGTGGCGCCCATATTTGGGCTTCGTTTGGATGTCTTTGAAGTGAGCGGTGCACCACAAGGCAGCAACCCCACTACAGCAACTCCATTCATAACTACCTGATCTGTTAACACCCGGCAGACACGTTCTCTCCATTGATAGGTTGGGCACACCAAGGCATTTTGGGAGCGATCAAAGGTAAGTTGGCAAGTTGGCAGTCTGCGGTTTTCTACAGGTGCGTTCTGGGGAGGTATTAATGGTTGGTGTTGGTGTTGAGTGCAGTGGTGATGTAGACTTGTCTGAGGCATGATGACAGTTGTTCGTCAGACAAATTGATATTTCAAACATTTCAGGAATGGAATCAACTCTGTTCCTTAGCCTGAGTTCCACCCAGGCTCATAGCTTGCTGGTGAACCAGAGTAACAGCAGATGGCGGGTGGAAGTAGAATAGAAGTTATGTCTACATGTACTGTATGTTCATTCGGCAAAAGTGACAAGAGGAAAGCAGTCGTCTAACAAACAGCATTCTCCTTCCCGTGGCGTAAATGAGCGAAAGTGTGAGAAGTTACGTATGTTGTTGTTAGGGGATTTTAAGAGTAAGCGGTTGTTGTGTTTGCTATTGCTGTTTTCCTTAGGAAAGGAAAGTGCTCTGTGTCAATAGCGTGTCGTGAGCTGTTGGCAAGTTCCCACTCCGGAGCTTTTGTACTTAAATGATCAGTTTCTCATCCATCTGGACTGGACCTGAAGTTTGACAAAGTTATCAACAATACATTCTCTCTACTGCCAGACAGGAAGTGTGCGTGATTGACATCCTGTCAGCCTCAGATAATCTAGAATATAGGGACTCAAAGTAATAGACAATTGCAAGAGCATACCACCAACGATTACCCAAGGCCTATAGCTATTTATTATTTTGTGAGGAGTATCACTACCCGGAATTCAATCATTGTGTCTAAGAATCATGAACCAGAATTTACTCCAACCTTACTCAATGTCCGGGATATTTGATTTGATTTGACAATTGAAAATACATGAAGAAGCCACAACAGGCAACAAATACATGTATCAAAATTGCCAAGGATTATATACACAAAAAGTCACAAGGCATTGTATTTGGTATTTTATTAGGATCCCCACTAGCTGTTGCAAAAGCAGCAGCTACTCTTACTGGGGTGCACACAAAACATGAAACATAATACAGAATGACATAATACAGAACATCAATAGACAACAACAGCTCAAGGTTTGTTATAAAAAGAAGAAGTGATGCAGTCAGTCTCTTCTCATCTCTTAGCCAAGAGAGACTGGCATGCATAGTATTTATATCAGCCCTCTGATTACAATTAAGAGCAAAACGTGCCGCTCTGTTCTGGGCCAGCTGCAGCTTAACTAGGTCTTTCCTTGCAGCACTGGAACACACGACTGGACGGTAATCAAGATTAGACAAAACTAGTGCCTGCAGAACTTGCTTTTTGGAGTGTGGTGTCAAAAAAGCAGAGCATCTCTTTATTACGGCCAGAACATAATAAATTATAATTTTTCAACAACAGGTTATGGTCAATAATATCAAAGGCTGCACTGAAATCTAACAGTACAGCTCCCACAATCTTCTTATTATCAATTTCTTTCAACCAATCATCAGTCATCGGTGTCAGTGCAGTACATGTTGAGTGCCCTTCTCTATAAGCATGCTGAAAGTCCGTTGTTCATTTGTTTACAGAGAAACAGCATTGTATTTGGTCAAACACCATTTTTTCCAACAGTTTGCTAAGAGCTGGCAGCAAGCTTATAGGTCTGCTGTTAGAACCAGTAAAGGCCGCTTTACCACTCTTGGGTAGCGGAATAACTTTGGCTTCCCTCCAGGCCTGAGGACAAAGACTTTCCTCTAGGGTCAGATTAAAAATATGACAGATAGGATTGGCTATACAGTTAGTTACCATCCTCAGTAGCTTTCCATCTAAGTTGTCAATGCCTGGAGGTTTGTCATTATTGATCGATAACATTATGGTCTTCTATAGAGAGCAATATTTATGGCAACTTTTTGTAGTCACTAACTCCGCCATGGTTCGCTGGACAAAGCCTATGGAAAAATAAATGGAGTTTTTGTAGGGTTTTTGGATAAACGCCAAAAATAAGGTCTGGGTTGTCATGTTTTGTCTTTGATCATGTCTTGTCCCTGTGCTTCCCTCTGCTGGTCTTTTAGGTTCTTTCCTCTTTCTCTCTCTCTCTCTCCTCCTCCCTCTCTCCCTCTCCCGCTCTCTCTTCTATCGTTCCGTTCCTGCTCCCAGCTGTTTCTCATTCTCCTAACGACTCATTTACTCTTTCACACCTGTCCCCTATTTTGCCCTCTGATTAGAGTCCCTATTTCTCCTCTGTTTTCCGCTTCTGTCCTTGTCGGATTCTTGTTTGATGTTTGCTGTTCCTGTGTCCTTGTTCCGCCCTGTCGTGTTCTTTGCCTTCTTCAGATGCTGCGTGTGAGCAGGTGTCTATGTCAGCTACGGCCAGTGCCTTCCTGAAGCGACCTGCAGTCTGTGGTTCGGTCTCAGTCGTTTCCTCTCTATTGCGAGAGGATTTCAGTTTCCTGTTTTGGATTGACCATTGATATATCCAGGAGAATCATTATTTGTTTAATACTGGAATAAAGACTCTGTTACTATTACGTCGCTTTTGGTCCTCATTCACCAGCATAACAGAAGAATCCGACCAAGATGGACCCAGCGACTATGGATTTCTCTCAACACTGCCGTCAGAGTTCCAGGGAGCAATGCTCGCAGACACGAGCAGGAATTGTTTGCTGCTCGTCAATGCCGTTGAGACCCTGGCCGCTCAGGTCTCGATCCTCTCTGGACAGTTCAGAGTCTTCGTCTCGTGCCACCAGCTACTTTCCTGGTCTTCCGAGTCTCCGAACCTAGGTTAATAACCCACCATGTTACTCTGGGCAGCCCCTGAGTGTCGCTCTTTTCTCACCCAGTGTGATATTGTGTTCTCTCTCCAGCCCAACACGTACTCTAGTGAGAGAGCTCGGATCGCTTACGTCATATCACTCCTTACTGGTCGGGCTCGGGAGTGGGGCACAGCTATCTGGGAGGCAAGGGCTGAGTGTTCTAACGATTATCAGAACTTAAAGAGGGAGATGATGACGGGTTTTTTGATCGTTCAGTTTTTTGGAAGGAGGCTTCCAGGGTCCTGGCTTCCCTATGTCAAGGTGATCGATCCATAACGGATTACTCTATAGAGTTTCGCACTCTTGCTGCATCCATGGACTGGAACGAGCCGCGTTGCTCGCTTCGTTTTCTGGAGGGACTCCACGCTGAGGTTAAGGATGAGATTCTCTCCGGGAGGTTCCTTCCAGCGTGACTCTTTGGATTGCACCTCGCCATCCGCATAGAACGACCGGGTAGATCTTCGTCACCGAGCTCGTGGAAGAGAGCTCGCGTTAACGGTGGTTTCCCTCTCCGCATTCTCAACTCTCTCCCCCGGCCTCAGAGACTGAGCCCATGCAGCTGGGAGTATTCGCATCTCGACTAGGGAGGGAACGAGGAATCACCACCGCCTTTGCCTCTATTGCGTTTCTGCTGGACATTTTGTCATGTCATGTCCAGTAAAAGCCAGAGCTCATCAGTAGCGGAGGGCTACTGGTGACGCGCTACTACTCAGGTCTCTCCATCAAGATCCTGTACTACCTTGTCGGCCACTACGCTGGACCGGTTCGGCTGCTTCCTGCAGTGCCTTGATAGACTCTGGGGCTGAGGGTTGTTTTATGGACGAAGCATGGGCTCGGAAACATGACATTCCTCTCAGACAGTTAGGGAAGTCCACGCCCATGTTCGCCTTAGATGGTAGTCTTCTCCCCAGTATCAGATGTGAGACACTACCTTTACCCTCACAGTATCTGGTAACCACATGAGACCATTTCCTTTTTGATTTTTCGTTACACCTTTTACACCTGTTGTTTTGGGGTCTCCCTGGCTAGTATGTCATAATCCTTCTATTAATTGGTCTAGTAATTCTATCCTATCCTGGAACGTTTCTTGTCATGGAAGTGTTTAATGTCTGCTATCCCTCCTGTGTCTTCTGTCCCCTCTACTCAGGAGGAACCTGGTGATTTGACAGGAGTGCCGGAGGAATATCATGATCTGCGCACGGTCTTCAGTCGGTCCAGAGCCAGCTCCCTTCCTCCTCACCGGTCGTATGATTGTTGTATTGATCTCCTTCCGGGGACCACTCCCCCCTCGGGTAGACTATACTCTCTGTCGGCTCCCGAACGTAAGGCTCTCGAGGATTATCTGTCTGTTTCTCTCGACGCCGGTACCGTGGTGCTTCTTCCTCTCCCGCCGGAGCGGGATTTTCTTTTGTTAGAAGAAGGACGGTACTCTGCGCCCCTGCGTGGATTATCGAGGGCTGAATGACATAACGGTTAAGAACGTTATCCGCTTCCCCTTATGTCGTCAGCCTTCGAGATTTTGCAGGGAGCCAGGTGCTTTACTAAGTTGGACCTTCGTAACGCTTCCATCTCGTACGCATCAGAGAGGGGGACGAGTGGAAAACGGCGTTTAACACTCCGTTAGGGCATTTTAATACCGGGTTCTGCCGTTCGGTCTCGCTAATGCTCCAGCTGCTTTTCAGGCATTAGTTAATGATGTACTGAGAGACATGCTGAACATTTTTGTTTTCGTTTACCTTGACGATATCCTGATTTTTTCACCGTCATCCGAGATTCATGTTCAGCACGTTCGACGTGTACTCCAGCGCCTTTTAGAGAATTGTCTCTAGTGAAGGCTGAGAAGTGCGCCTTTCATGTCTCCTCTGTCACATTTCTCGGTTCTGTTATTTCCGCTGAAGGCATTCAGATGGATCCCGCTAAGGTCCAGGCTGTCAGCGATTGGCCCGTCCCTAAGTCACGTGTCGAGTTGCAGCGCTTTCTCGGTTTCGCTAATTTCTATCGGCGTTTCATTCGTAATTTCGGTCAAGTGGCTGCCCCTCTCACAGCTCTGACTTCTGTCAAGACTTGCTTAAAGTGGTCCGGTTCCGCCCAGGGAGCTTTTGATCTCCTCAAGAAGCGTTTTACATCCGCCCTATCCTTGTTACTCTCCTGACGTCACTAAACAATTCATTGTCGAGGTTGACGCTTCAGAGGTGGGCGTGGGAGCCATTCTGTCTCAGCGCTTCCACTCTGACGATAAGGTCCATCCTTGCGCTTACTTTTCTCATCGCCTGTCGCCATCGGAGCGCAACTATGATGTGGTAACCGCGAACTGCTCGCCATCCGCTAGCCATAGGCGAATGGCGACAGTGGTTGGAGGGGGCGACGTCCCTTTTGTCGTTTGGACTGACCATAAGAACCTTGAGTACATCCGTTCTGCCAAACGACTTAATGCACGTCAAGCTCGTTGGGCGTTGTTTTTCGCTCGTTTCGAGTTCGTGATTTCCTATCGCCCGGGAAATAAGACACCCGCCTGATGCCTTATCCCGTCTCTTTAGTTCTTCTGTGGCTTCTACCGACCCGAGGGGATTCTCCCTGAAGGGCGTGTTGTCGGTTGACTGTCTGGGGAATTGAGAGACAGGTAAAGCAGACACTCACTCACACTGCGTCGCCGCGCGCTTGTCCTAGTAACCTTCTGTTCGTTCCTGTCTCTACTCGTCTGGCTGTTCTTCAGTGGGCTCACTCTGCCAAGTTAGCTGGCCACCCCGGCGTTCGGGGTACGCTTGCTTCTATTCGCCAGCGGTTTTGGGTGGCCTACTCAGGAGCGGGACACGCGTCGTTTCGTGGCTGCTTGTTCGGACTGCGCGCAGACTAAGTCGGGTAACTCTCCTCCTGCCGGTCGTCTCAGACCGCTTCCAATTCCTTCTCGACCATGGTCTCACATCGCCTAGAGCTTTATTACCGGTCTGCCTTCGTCTGCGGGGAAGACTGTGATTCTTACGGTTATCGATAGGTTCTCTAGGCGGCACATTTCATTCCCCTCGCTAAGCTTCCTTCCGCTAAGGAGACGGCACAAATCATCATTGAGAATGTGTTCAGAATTCATGGCCTCCCGTTAGACGCCGTTTCAGACAGAGGTCCGCATTCACGTCACGTTTTGGAGGGAGTTCTGTCGTTTGATTGGTGCTTCCGTCAGTCTCTCTTCCGGGTTTCATCCCCAGTCTAACGGTCAAGCAGAAAGGGCCAATCAGTCGATTGGTCGCATATTACGCAGCCTTTCGTTTCGAAACCCTGCGTCTTGGGCAGAACAGCTCCCCTGGGCTGAGTACGCTCACAACTGCGCTTCCTTCGTCTGCTACCGGTCTATCTCCGTTTCAGAGTAGTCTTGGGTACCAGCCTCCTCTGTTCTCGTCCCAGCTCGCCGAGTCCAGCGTTCCCTCCGCTCAGGCTTTTGTCCAACGTTGTGAGCGCACCTGGAGGAGGGTCGGTCTGCACTTTGCCGTTACAGGGCGCAGACTGTGAGCCGCCAATAATGTAGGATTAAGAGTCCTAGGTATTGTCGCGGTCAGAGAGTGTGGCTTTCCACTCGTAACCTTCCCCTTACGACAGCTTCTCGCAAGTTGACTCCGCGGTTCATTGGTCCGTTCCGTGTCTCTCAGGTCGTCAATCCTGTCGCTGTGCGACTGCTTCTTCCGCAACATCTTCGTCGCGTCCACCCTGTCTTCCATGTCTCTTGTGTCAAGCCTTTTCTTCGCGCCCCGTTCGTCTTCCCTCCCCCCCGTCCTTATCGAGGGCGCTCCTATTTACAAGGTACGGAAGAATCATGGACATGCGTTCTCGGGGACGTGGTCACCAGTACTTAGTGGATTGGGAGGGTTACGGTCCTGAGGAGAGGAGTTGGGTTCCATCTCGGGACGTGCTGGACCGTTTGTTGATTGATGATTTTCCTTCGTTGCGCCAGGGTTCCTCCTCGAGTGCGCCAGGAGGCGCTCGTGAGTGGGGGGGTACTGTCATGTTTTGTCTTTGATCATGTCTTGTCCCTGTGCTTCCCTCTGCTGGTCTTATTAGGTTCTTTCCCTCTTTCTCTCTCTCTCTCTCCTCTTCCCTCTCTCCCTCTCCCTCTCTCTCTCTATCGTTCCGTTCCTGCTCCCAGCTGTTTCTCATTCTCCTAACGACCTCATTTACTCTTTCAACACCTGTCCCCTATTTTGCCTCTGATTAGAGTCCTATTTCTCCCTCTGTTTTCCGCTTCTGTCCTTGTCGGATTCTTGTTTGATGTTTGCTGTTCCTGTGTCCTTGTTCCGCCCTGTCGTGTTCTTTGCCTTCTTCAGATGCTGCGTGTGAGCAGTGTCTATGTCAGCTACGGCCAGTGCCTTCCTGAAGCGACCTGCAGTCTGTGGTCGCGTCTCAGTCGTTCCTCTCTATTGCACGAGAGGATTTCAGTTTCCTGTTTTGGATTGACCATTGATAATATCCAGGAGAATCATTATTTGTTTAATTACTGGAATAAGACTCTGTTCTATTATCGTCGCTTTTGGGTCCTCATTCACCAGCATAACAGTGGT
>NW_019957703.1:70000-78721 GCF_002910315.2 Salvelinus sp. IW2-2015 | reverse complement strand
TTGGTGCATTCACCTTATGATATCCAGTGGAACAACCACTTTACAATAGTGCATCTAACTCTTTTAAGGGGGGGGGGGTTATCCTATCCTAGGTATTCCTTAAAGAGGTGGGGTTTCAGGTGTCTCCGGAAGGTGGTGATTGACCCGCTGACCTGGCGTCGTGAGGGAGTTTGTTCCACCATTGGGTGCCAGAGCAGCGAACAGTTTTGACTGGGCTGAGCGGGAACTGTACTTCCTCAGAGGTAGGGAGGCGAGCAGGCCAGAGGTGGATGAACGCAGTGCCCTTGTTTGGGTGTAGGGCCTGACAGAGCCTGAAGGTACGGAGGTGCCGTTCCCCTCACAGCTCCGTAGGCAAGCACCATGGACTTGTAGCGGATGCGAGCTTCAACTGGAAGCCAGTGAGAGAGCGGAGGAGCGGGGTGACGTGAGAGAACTTGGAAAGTTGAACACCAGACGGGCTGCAGCGTTCTGGATGAGTTGTAGGGGTTTAATGGCACAGGCAGGGAGCCCAGCCAACAGCGAGTTGCAGTAATCCAGACGGGAGATGACAAGTGCCTGGATTAGGACCTGCGCCGCTTCCTGCGTGAGGCAGGGTCGTACTCTGCGAATGTTGTAGAGCATGAACCTACAGGAACGGGTCACCGCCTTGATGTTAGTTGAGAACGACAGGGTGTTGTCCAGGATCACGCCAAGGTTCTTAGCACTCTGGGAGGAGGACACAATGGAGTTGTCAACCGTGATGGCAGATCATGGAACGGGCAGTCCTTCCCGGGAGGAAGAGCAGCTCCGTCTTGCCGAGGTTCAGTTGAGGTGGTGATCCGTCATCCACACTGATATGTCTGCCAGACATGCAGAGATGCGATTCAACACCTGGTTATCAGAGGGGGGGAAGGAGAAGATTAATTGTGTGTCGTCTGCATAGCAATGATAGGAGAGACCATGTGAGGATATGACAGAGCCAAGTGACTTGGTGTATAGCGAGAATAGGAGAGGGCCTAGAACAGAGCCTGGGGGACACCAGTGGTGAGAGCACGTGGTGCGAGGGACAGATTCTCGCCACGCCACCTGGTAGGAGCGACCTGTCAGGTAGACGCAATCCAAGCGTGGGCCGCGCCGGAGATGCCAGCTCGGAGAGGGTGGAGAGGAGGATCTGATGGTTCACAGTATCAAAGGCAGCCGATAGGTCAGAAGGATGAGAGCAGAGGAGAGAGAGTAGCTTTAGCAGTGCGGAGCGCCTCCGTGACACAGAGAAGAGCAGTCTCAGTTGAATGACAGTCTTGAACCTGACTGATTTGGATCAAGAAGGTCATTTCTGAGAGAGATAGCAGGAGAGCTGGCCAAGGACGGCACGTCAAGAGTTTTGGAGAGAAAAGAAAGAAGGGATACTGGTCTGTAGTTGTTGACATCGGAGGGATCGAGTGTAGGTTTTTTCAGAAGGGGTGCAACTCTCGCTCTCTTGAAGACGGAAGGGACGTAGCCAGCGGTCAAGGATGAGTTGATGAGCGAGGTGAGGTAAGGGAGAAGGTCTCCGGAAATGGTCTGGAGAAGAGAGGAGGGGATAGGGTCAAGCGGGCAGGTTGTTGGGCGGCCGGCCGTCACAAGACGCGAGATTTCATCTGGAGAGAGAGGGGAGAAAGAGATCAAAGCACAGGGTAGGGCAGTGTGAGCAGAACCAGCGGTGTCGTTTTGAAATTTGTAAGTCGCTCTGGATAAGAGCGTCTGCTAAATGACTTAAATGTAAATATCTACATTTTGGCCACCATTAATTTTTTTAATTTTTTAATTTTATTATTATTATTAATTTAACTTTTATTTTACTAGGCAAGTCAGTTAAGAACAAATTCTTATTTTCAATGACGGCCTAGGAACAGTGGGTTAACTGCCTGTTCAGGGGCAGAACGACAGATTTGAACCTTTCAGCTCGGGGATTTGAACTTGCAATCTTTCGGTTACTCGTCCAACGCTCTAACCTCTAGGCTACCCTGCCGCCCCAATTAGGATATTTGAGTGATATATAAAGTAAAAGGGAACGCTCTACCTGACAAGTACATTAAATATAGGAAAGTATGTGGACACCCCTTCAAATTAGTGGATTTGGCTATTTCAGACACACCCGTTGCTGACAGGTGAATAAAATCGAGCACAGATCTCCATAGACAAACTTTGGCAGTAGAGTCGCCTTACCGAAGAGCTCAACGTGGCACTGTCATAGGATGCCACCTTTCCAACAAGTCAGTATGCACATTTCTGCCCTACTAGAGCTTCCCCAGTCAACTGTAAGTGCCGTTATTGTTTTTGTAATAGTATTTTTATTGGAATTTCACAATTTTCTCCCATATTAAGAGATACAGTAACGAAGATCAAATAAGAATAACAAAGAAAATAACAATTTTACGAACATATACAGAAATTAAACACAATAGCTCAGGTTAAAAAAAGAATTAGGTCCAACACATGGAATGTACAGTGTAATCCTGAGACAAGTAAACAACCATCTTTCTATGAAAATCCTTGCCGCATAAGAGCTGATAAATCAGGTTCTAGGCAATTTAAATAAGGTTCCCACACATTGTAGAACAGATCTGTTTTAAAATGTAATGTACATGTCAGATATTCCAATGGTACCCATTCAAATAGTACCTTATGCCTATCCTTAAATAGAAGGGACCTTGTCATCTCTCACTTGCTAGCTTTAGAAGGGAGAGAGAGAGAAACACAGCTGCATGTGAGCTCTCACATTTTTCAACATGTTTTTTTTACAAAAGGATAGATTTGGAGTTAGATAAACTTGGATCTTTCAGCAGGGACATATGCAGGATGCTACCCTCCACAGCATGGCCTTCGCTCCAGATCAAAACTCCAAACCTACAACCTAATTTTGGACAAAATTACCTGGAAGGATTACTACTACCAAGGATTTCCTTTTCCAAGCTATACAGAGGATGCTCTGGCAAACAAACAGCAGAGACCTGAGGACACCATCCAACCTGGAACTGAGTGAGTAGTGTTTGGTCTAATGCTATTTTAAAAGACAAGAAGAGGAAGAAGAAAAATGAAAAATAAAGTACATTACAATGATATATTGTACATTATGGGGACTGAATGCTGAGTTAAGGCTGCCAGGCTTGCTAGGACAGACCAGATACAACTTCAATTAGCACTGAGGTGTGAGGTGTGAAGTGAGAGGTGTCGAGGCCTTTGAGCCCAACAAGTGGCAGGAATCAATTGCAGCCTACCCCACCCAAATCCAGAGGCCTTTGAAGCCCCCTCCTGCTGTTCAGAGTCCATCCACTGTCATTTTCTACAAGAAATCTKCCTCCAGAAATAAAAGCTTCTCCCAAGTGGGTGTGACACCTACTCCCGTTGCCTGCTGCACTGCTGCTTGGATTCCACCTGGCGATCTGTTCACCACCTGCCCTGGCCTGTCTCCCCGTCTGGTACAGGTACCTCCACCACACTCCCCCCCTCTCTCCCGAGCTTTCGCTCGCCTCCAGCACACACACACTGTTGGGGCGAGTGACTCTGAACTTACAAGTTGTTATATACTGTATATGATTTATTTTGTCCATTTTGCTATTTGCCTCATGACTCCTGCATACTTTGTTGACTACAAACTTTCTTTACCCAACCATGGGACAGACTATGTTTGTTCCCACACTCGGGACTCTGACTCTCTATTGGTTACACAGACTTTTGGCCTCCCATCCTATTCTAACCACCTCTCGCTGGCTTTGTATTCATGTTACCTGATGAAATTGCTGTACAATATGATCTTGTTACCATCTAATACACATTCAGATGTCATAAATCAGCACTGCAGAGCTCTCCCTGTCCTCTGCCGTGCCTTGATTGTATTACTGTTGATGATATCTGAAAATGTGCATGTACACCATGGCTGTCACGGCCTGACCTTAGAGAGCTGTTTTATTTCTCTATTTGGTTAGGTCAGGGTGTGATGTGGGGTGGGCATTCTATGTTTTGTATTTCTGTGTGTTTGGCCAAGTGTGGTTCCCAATCAGAGGCAGCTGTCTATCGTTGTCTCTGATTGGGAATCATACTTAGGCAGCCTGATTTGCCACCTTAGTTGTGGGTAGTTGTCTTTGTTAGTGGCCTGTAAAGCCTTAGTAAGCTTCACGTTCGTTTTTAGTGTTTCTTGTTTTGTTGGCGACATTCTTATTAAAGAAAAATGTACGCTCACTACTCTGCACCTTGATCCGGTCATTTCCCTGACGACGTTCGTGACACTGGCCCTGTAATGACCTTAGTGATCACTGTTTTACAGCCTGTGTTCGTAATGGCTGCTCAGTGAAACGACCTGTCCTGATTTGTCATAGTCGCTTGCTAAAAAACTTTAATGAGCAAGCCTTCCTTCATGAACTGGCATCTGTAAAATGGTACAGAATCACACTCTGTCGAAGTTGCTTGGACCTTCTTTTTTGATATTTTCAGTGGTATTGTGGGGAGAGGAGGAGGAGGGGCTATTTGGGGATATATGCAATACATGTATTATTCTTAATTGGATTGCTATAGTACGATTACAGAAATATAATGTTTTTGCATATCTCCAAATGTCCTCCCACATCTCCTCGTCAATAGTAAAATACAATTATTTCTCCCACACTCGCTTGACCCCCTGTGTGTCAACAGTAGAAAAAGACCTTAAAGCATCATGAAATAAACTTACAGACATTATTTGAATGACATACACATCAGGGTTGCCAAACAAGGTGGTGCTCTTCAAAATATGTCTTACTTGTAGAAAGTGGAAAAAGTCCTGCTTTGGGAGTCAATAGTTCTCAATCATCTGCTCAAATGACAATGAAATCTTAGCAGCGAATAAATCATTTAGTCTGCCTATGCCCTTATTAAGCCAGCATCCAGCAATCCTGGTACAAAATCGGGGTTGTTAAGAATTGGGGTAAGAGCAGAGGTTAGTTTGGACCTTCCCAAAAAACGTTGAACTGACCTCCATGTGTTAATAGTAATTAGATTATTGATCTATAGATCTTTTACAGGCTTGAAGCTTCTGAAAAATAAAAGCTCCTGCAAGGGGTGTTTTGAAAAAGAAGTCTCAATGTCTAACCAAATAGAGGAGTCATCATTTGTGATCCAGTCAGAAATATAACATAAGTGGGCACACCACTGATAACACCTAATATTGGGCAGATCCAAGCCCTCCATAGAACCTGGCAGCTGCAATATTGCCATCTAAAGTCTTGGCTTGTTTTTACTCCATATGAAGGAACTTAACCAGCCATTTAAATATTTTATTACCTTATTGGAAAGTAAGACTGGGATCATTTGGATTGGGTAAAGTAGTCTAGGTAAAATGTTCATTTTCAAGAGGGACATTCTACCCAACCATGAAATCGGAAGAGAGTTCCAGCGCTCTTATTGTATTAAATAACAGAACAAAATTGGCTTTGTACTTTTGCTGGAATTTAGGAGTTATGAATATACCCAGATACATAAAACCTGAGGGAGACCATTTAAAAGGAAAGGGGGGAGAGGTAGTAGGTACAGAGCGAAGACTACCAAGAGGCATTGCCTCTGATGTAGTTAATTATTCTTGTAGCCTGAGAATTCACAAAATAATTCAATAATATTAACAAGAGATGTAATTGAAGTCTCAGGGCTAGAGATGAATATCAAAACATCATCAGCAGACAAGCTTATTTTATGATGAACATCACCAATGAGCAGACCCTGTATTGCAGGCGCTACTCTGATGGCCTCGGCCAATGGTTCCATAGCGAGCGCAAATAGGAGAGGGGACAAAGGACAGCCCTGTCTAGTACCTCTGTATGTGGAGAAGCTATTTGACCTTAGCCCATTAGTAATGACAGCAGCCTGAGGGTCATCATATAAAACCTTAAAACATTTTATAAAGTTGTCACCTAGACCAAATTTAGTCAGACCAAAGAATAGGTAGGACTACTCCACACGGTCAAATGCTTTTTCAACGTCTAGGGAGAGCACAAGACCATCTACAGCACTTTGTTGGTAGGCTTGAATAACATTAAGAAGCCACCTGACATTATTGCATGAGTTACGGCACTTAACGAAGCAAGTTTGGTTCCCTTTCACAATTAGTGCAATAAGTTCTCTAGTCGTGTGGCTAGAAAGCAGTTGTCTATCCGTGTTCAGAAGGGCAATAGGTCTGTACGAGTACCAAGACTCTGGGCGTTTTCCCTTTTTGAGAATAAAGTGATACGTTAGCTTCCCTCAGCGTTTGAGGGATGCGGTCATTTGAAAATGAGTGGTTAAACAGATCAAGCAATTGCTCAAGGATCAGGCCATGGAACTCCTTATAGAACTCATTACAAAACCTGTCTGGTCCTGGGGCCTTACCATTTTTCAGATTCCCATTTCCAAACATTATCTCTTCTTTGGTAATAGGGGCATTAAGGAGAGACCTTGGGTGCATCATTTGTCAGTTCTGAGGCATAAAGATTTGCATAAAATGTCTTAACCCATTTATTTTCATATAAATGGTTGCCATCAGAATCAGTAATAGTAGCAATTGACTTGGAGTCTGCTCTCTTTTTACCTAGGTACGCCAAATATTTTTATAGTTTATCGCCATGTTCATAAAGCTTTTCCCTGACAAATCTCATTTTCTTTTCAGCGTCCTGTGTTAGAAGAGAGTACAAAGTTAATCTAAGGACTGATATTTCCTTTAATAGGGCACGGGTGGGAATTTTAATGTAGTCCTTCTCTATAGTTGCCAATTCACCCTCTAATGTTTTTTGCTTTTCATATTTTTTCTGACTCTTAGTGGCTGAGTATGACATAATCAGGACCCTGGCGTATGCTTTACAGGTTTCCCAAAGGAGCGAGGGGTTATCTGTTGATTGAGAGAGAGAAAAATGCTTCAAACTCTGTAATAAAAATTATCTTTAAGAATGGTTGAATTCAATCTACAATGTCTTGATGGATAGGGTGCCCCTTTGAGTTTTATGTCCAGGATCACCTCAGCATGATCAGATATGACTATGCTTCCTATATTAGCAGATAAAACAGACTGCAAAGACATCCTGGGCATAAAAAAGTAATCTATTCTAGTCTGACATCCATGAGGTGCAGAGTAAAAGGTGAACTCTCTGTTGGAGGGATGAAAGGTTCTCCAGATAACAGCATACCCCAGATCATCACAAATAGCTTTAAGCGACCTAGCTTGAGTATAGGGTGAAGCTATACTGCTGGGAAACTTGTCAATAAGGAGGTTCAACAAATAATTTAAATCTCCTCCAGCCACAGAGTTTAATTCTGAGAAGTCTAGAAATATCTTAGTGAGGAAATCAGGGGGGTGGGCAGGGGGAAGTAAATATTAATTATGGAAATTTCCTGCCCTTGTAAAGTAGCTTTAATTATAACAAAACAACCAAATGTATCTTTCACACAATTCAACACCTTAAGTGGTAGGTTATTTTTCACAACTTCTGGTTGTATATTATGAGAAAAACACTTTACCAAACCCCCTTTTTGCAATTTCAAATGCTCCTTATCATCCAAGTGAGTTTCTTGCAACAAAGCAATGTCAATATTTGCTTTTTTCAAAAAAGATAGTACTTTTTCCTTTTAATGGGATTATGGCTCCCTCTAACGTTCCATGTACATAAACGCAATCTGTTACCTGCCATTGCACTTTGACCAACCAATATGCAGACTGAATCCTACTGTAAAGATAGGGTGGTACCTTTCCCCACGTGTTGAACTCTCCCAATGTGTTGAACTCTCTCCATTCTCACCGAGCCTGAACAAACTATATGAACCCAAACTATAATACACCCAAAACATTTCCAAAAGGGGGTTTTCTCGCTAGCTAACATGCAGGGGATTTCAACTCTCCAATGTAGACTGCATAACCACTCTATAGCCTCATCACTTATACATGTGAAAATTAAAAACAATAAAAGAAGAGTGAGGCTCTTCCACCTAAGACCAAGCCTGGGCACCAATATAGATTCACACAAATCTCAGTTTGAGCTATGATGGCAGTTACTGTAGCAAGAAAAATGTTACTGAACAAGAGCACTTGAGAACATCACTGCTTCATCACCAGATTTGAATAAAAAAGTTATCCTATTCTGCAAAGGCGCAGAGTAAAGTTATTTACCCGAGAAAGTCAATAAACGCAGCAGCCTATTCAGGTCTGTAAAGCTTCTTAGGCGTTCCGTTGATCATAATCTTCAATGTGGCCGGGTACATCAGTGCGTAGTCTTCATTATCTTGAGTCGAGCCTTCGCCTCATCAAACGCCTTGCGTCTTCGTACAACTGCCGTGGAGTAGTCATTGAAGAATGAGACCCTTGGACATTGGCATTGAATACCGTCAGATCCAATGAGTCTGGCCGCATCCATGACGCGCTGCTTGTCGTGAAGTTGTGTAACTTTCGTTCGCTGCAGCTAGCGTCTGGAACGAGCTGCAAAAAACACTCAAACTGGACAGTTTTATATCCATCTCTTCATTCAAAGACTCACCGAACAGACATTTAATTATTTCTCTTAAAGTACGATAGATAAATGGCTGGTTCTTTTTTTCCTTACACCGTAGGTTCATGTACTTTGACGTGAAGCGGTCAAATTAGCGCTCTGTTGCCATTTTTTACCTTTAATCCCAGAAAAATGGCCATAACTCAAAAAGCGTTGAGGCCTCGACGCCATCTTGTTTCTGGGCTAAAAGCCCATTTGGCCAAACCTGTGCTCACCGAGTTTCGTC
>NW_019957703.1:0-65000 GCF_002910315.2 Salvelinus sp. IW2-2015 | reverse complement strand
TGCCTCTGAAAAACATCCCCACAGCATTATGCTGCCACCACCATGCTTCACCGTAGGGATGGTGCCAGGATTCTTCCAGACGTGATGCTTGGCATTGAGGCCAAAGAGTTCAATCTTGGTTTCATCAGACCAGAGAATTTTGTTTCTMATGGACTGAGAGTCTTTAGGTGCCTTTTGGCAAACTCCAAGTGGGCTGTCATGTGCCTTTTACTGAGGAGTGGCTTCTGTCTGGTCACTCTACCATAAAGGCCTGATTGGCGGAGTGCTGCAGAGATGTTGTCCKTCTGGAAGGTCCTCCTATCTCCACAGAGGAACTCCAGAGCTCTGTCAGAGTGACCATCGGTTTCTTGGTCACCTCCCTGACCAAGACCCTTCTCCCCTGATTGCACAGTTGGGCTGGACGGCCAGCTCTAGGAAAAGTTTAGGTGGTTCCAAACTTCTTCCATTTAAGAATGAATGAGGTCACTGTGTTCTTGGGGACCTTCAATACTGCAAATGTTTTGCTACCTTTCGCCAGATCTGTGCCTCAACACAACACTGTCTCTGAGCTCTACGAACAATTCCTTGGACCTCATGGCTTGGTTTTTGCTCTGACATGCACAGTCAACCTTATATTTACAGGTGTGTGCCTTTCCAAATCATGTCCAATCAAATAAATTTCCACAGATGGACTCCAACCAAGTTGTAGAAACATCTCAAGGATGATCAATGGAAACAGGATGCGCCTGAGCTCAATTTCGAGTCTAATAGCAAAGGGTCTGAATACTTATGTAAATAAGGTATGTCTGGTTTTATTTTTAATAAATTAGCCAACATTTCTAAAAACCGTTGTCATTATAGGGTATTGTGTGTAGATTGCTAAAGATTTTTACAATTTAATCAATTTTAGAATAAGGCTTTAACGTAACAGAATGCAGAAAAAGTCATGGGGTCTGAATACTTTTCCGAGGGCACTGTATATCCTTTGCTTTTACTTCTAGTGCCATCCCAGAGATAACACCCTTGATAGGCGCCCAGCTTCGTTGATCCACAGACAACACATTTCAATCCGATATCTTCTTGAGGTGCAGGGCACGCTCCTTCTGTCCCATAGATACACCAAAAAATGAAATAAGCCCACTTCTCGTTACTCACATCGACGACACCTCATCCAACACATCCACAATTTTAATWGAGTCTTCAATCGAATCTCCCAGGTAACAACATCGATCCAAACCCTTTCTCTGACCAAAAAAATATCTGAACTAGGTTTGGATTTACTAGATTCCACYACCACTTTACTTCTCTTATTTCCTTTTGCATTCGCCACTGTAATCCAATTCTTCTCACTCTCATCTCCACTCRACACACCATCTGATTCAAACATAACATCCACTTCTGACATTTTCTCGGGAGGAGTTCTCCTCGTACTCGACCCTCTCCATCTTTGGAGGATGCGGCTTTCAAAGATTTGGCCTTTATTGGTTGACCTGTCACCTGTCATGATATATTGCTTGTTTGTTTTTTTGCTGTTGAAGCACTTTCAGATGCTATGAAAAGCGAAATAGAAATGCCATTATTATTATTATTATATTTACTGATCACGAAAAGAATGCAGTGACTCTCCTTGCCCCCCAGCAGCCGAATCGAATGCTCTGCACCGTATTGTGATGTTTTATTGATAACGACCACATGGCTTGAGCAGAGGCTGCGCTCATAACAACTGAAAACTTGGAATACCAAGTTGGAAACTTGGGCCTCTTTCTAGAGCTCCGACTTTCTGACCTGAAGATCACTGACGTCATGATTTGACCTTGTTTTTTTACAAGTTCCCAGCTGTTTTGAAAGCACTAAGAGGGAGGATAAACGTGAAAAACCTATCCCACACTTGATCCTGCCCACTCGGCACTAGCCTCCCATTGGAAACTACAGGATGTGGTCTATCTTGGGTTAGTTAAAAAAAATCTTTGATATTACTTAATGTACTGTAAGGCCAAACCAATTCCCCCAGAGAGATGGCTAAAGTGGATCCTGAGTWCGAATCAAGCAGCCCGTCGAACAAAGTTGACTGGACAACTGCAGTGTCAAAAACTGGAACAAATAGGAAATAGTCTAAAATTGGAGTGGAGGATACGTGTATGAATGATAATGAATCGTTCCTTGTTAGGATGCGTTTGTTGAGTAAGGATGCATATGTGGGAGACCCGTTTGAGGTGTTGAAAATGGTGAAGTGTGCGCTGGGAAAGGTTGAGTCTTTCAGAGGGTCTTATTTTGATTAATTGTATTYCTGAAGAACAAGAGGAARACTGCAGTGAGCCTCAAAAGAATCCGGACAACAAAAGTATTGTGCTTTGAACTTCAGAGCAGGGCACCCATCAAAAGGAGTCATCTCAGGGGTGACGATGGATGTTCAGGTTGAATACCTGAAAATAATTCCTGGTGTGGTTGGTACCCAGCGTCTGACCCGTTGAGGGTGAATGGAGAAAAATAAGAAAATCTGTTGGTCCTGTTGTTTTTTAAAATAAATAGCACCTACCTACGCATGTGAAGCTTGGTTATGTAAGATACGCTGTAAGAGCTTTCGTCGCCAAACCGCTGCAGTGTAAAAAKAAGTAARGATTTGGCCATGTTTCAAGTGTGTGCAGACAGAGTATACTGAAGAACAATGTGTAGAARGACRACAGTGTTGCAATCGTGGTAAGCATCATGATCCCGAGTTTCTGGAGTGCCTTCTAAGGGTGAAGGATATTGAGGTGGCAAAAGTTAGAGCGGTCAATCGAATCTCCTATGCGGTTGCAATTAAAAGAGTTGAGAAAACAAGTGAAGCTAGTGAAGATACGATTCCAGTCTCGATTCCAACTGTACAATTCCAGTCTCAAAGAAGTCAGATAAACTGGACATTATTGTGGCTGTGGCAGAAAGGTTCGGGAGACTTAAGGATTAAACATCTGAAGACTTGTGTGTACTGGCGATGTGTACTGGTCCCGGAAGACGGCGTGCCCTCCCAGGCTCCCATTGAGCCTGTGTAGGGATCAGAGCTGATTTCTTTTTAACAGAAAAGTTGTTTGATTTATTTTATTTTATTTTTGGTTGTTTGGTAGTTTTTGGTAGTTTGTTCCGCTGTGGGGGGAATCCTGTTTCCATCCCGCACACTAGGTTGCGGGATGTACACTAAAGTCAAAGATTTTTAGAACTATGGCTGTGTTCGAATACCCATACTAACATACTTAATGAGTATATACTACATACTATTACTTCATTTTAGTATACTGTAAACAAACGGTCTCCTTTCAGTAGAGCATACACCTGTCTACGCCTGTCTACCGGAAGTTGATGCTGTTGCTATGCAACCTCTCCCCAGATTGTTAGCGTAACAATTAACTAGCTAGACATTTTGCGATTTCGGATGTGTTCGTAAATTTTATCTGGAGTGCCAGAGTGCGCTCTGGTCGTTTGAAAATTCAGAGCTTTGTCAGATTGTCTGTTAGTAAATTCTGAGCGTTTCCCTCTCGAAGCATTCAGAGCGCACACTGGACTCTCTGGCAGAGGAGCAGAGTTGCTGGCTAGATACTTCCAGACACAAAGGAGAGAACACCTCACTCTGACCATTTGACTCACACTAGCAGAGCTGGTTAGGCTGTTTTCATGTTATCCAGAGCATTGGTGACTAACTGTGCTGCTGGCAACAATTTAATTACGCTTTTCACCAGCCATATCAAATCAAATCAAAACAAATTGTATTAGTCACATGCGCCGAATACAACAGGTGTAGTAGACCTTACAGTAAAATGCTTACTTACAAGCCCCTAACCAACAATGCAGTTTAAAAAATATGATTAAGAATAAGAAATAAAAGTAACAAGTAGTTAAAGAGCAGCAGTAAAATAACAATAGCGAGACTATATACAGGGGGTACCGATACAGAGTCAATGTGCGGGGGCACCTGTTAGTCAAGGTAATTGAGGTAATATGTACATGTAGGTCGAGTTATTAAAGTGACTATGCATAGATAAAAACAGAGAGTAGCAGCGGTGTAAAAGAGGGTGGGCAATGCAAATAGTCTGGGTAGCCATTTCATTAGATGTTCAGGAGTCTTATGGCTTGGGGGTAGAAGCTGTTTAGAAGCCTGTTGGACCTACACTTGGCGCTCTGGTTATCGCTTGCCGTGCGGTAGCAGAGAGAACAGTCTATGACTAGGGTGGCTGGAGTCTTTGATCATTTTTAGGGCCTTCCTCTGACACCGCCTGGTATAGAGGTCCTGGATGGCAGGTAGTTTGGCCCCAGTGATGTACTGGGCCGTACGCACTACCCTCTGTATTGCCTTGCGATCGGAGGACGAGCAGTTGCAATACCAGGCAGTGATGCAACCAGTCAGGATGCTCTCGATGGTGCAGCTGTAGAACCTTTTGAAAATCTGAGGACCCATGCCAAATATTGTCAGTCTCCTGGAGGGGAAGAGGTTTTGTCGTGCCCTCTTCACGAGTGTCTTGGTTTGCTTGGACCATGTTAGTTTGTTGGTGATGTGGACACAACGGCACTTTCAACCTACTCCACTACAGCCTCGTCGATGAGAATGGGGGCGTGCTCAGTCCTCCTTTTCCTGTAGTCCACAATCATCTCCTTTGTCTTGATCACCTTGAGAGAGAGGTTTTTGTCCTTGCACCACACGGCCAGGTCTCTGACCTCTTTCCTAAAGGCTGTCTCGTCATTGTAGGTGATCAGGCCAACCACTGTTGTGTCATCCTCAAACTTAATGATGGTGTTGGAGTCGTGTCTCTTTGTTNCTTATGGCTTGGGGGTAGAAGCTGTTTAGAAGCCTCTTGGACCTAGACTTGGCGCTCTGGTTACCTCTTGCCGTGCGGTAGCAGAGAGAACAGTCTATGACTAGGGTGGCTGGAGTCTTTGATCATTTTTAGGGCCTTCCTCTGACACCGCCTGGTATAGAGGTCCTGGATGGCAGGTATTTTGGGCCAAGTGATGTACTGGGCCATACGCATTACCCTCTGTATTGCCTTGCGATCGGATGGTGCAGCTGTAGAACCTTTTGAAAATCTGAGAACCCATGCAAAATATTTTCAGTCTCCTGGAGGGGAAGAGGTTTTGTCGTGCCCTCTTCACGAGTGTCTTGGTTTGCTTGGACCATGTTCGTTTTTTGGTGATGTGGACACAACGGCACTTTCAACCTACTCCACTACAGCCCCGTCGATGAGAATGGGGGCGTGCTCAGTCCTCCTTTTCCTGTAGTCCACAATCATCTCCTTTGTCTTAATCACGTTGAGAGAGAGGTTCTTGTCCTTGCAGCACACGACCAGATCTCTGACCTCCTTCCTAAAGGCTGTCTCGTCATTGTAGGTGATCAGGCCAACCACTGTTGTGTCATCTGCAAACTTAATGATGGTGTTGGAGTCGTGTCTGGCCGTACAGTTATGAGTGAACAGGGAGTACAGGAGGGGACTGAGCACGCACCCCTGAGGGGCCCCTGTGTTGAGGATCAGCTTGGTGATCTACCTACCCTTCAGGCCCGTCAGGAAGTCCAGGATCCAGTTGCAGAGGGTGGTGTTTAGTCCCAGGGTCCTTAGCTTATTGATGGGCTTTGAGGGCACTATGGTGTTGAATGCTCAGCAGGTGTTGAGCATTAGTAAATTCATCAGTTATTCTGCGCTTTGGCACACTAATAAGAGAGTGCTCTGAAATCGGAGTAGATAGCTAAGAGCGAATTTATGTCCATTGAGAATGCACAACAACTTTAGCACTTAGCTAAGAATGACGTGAATAGTCAAGTCAATAAACATTGGATAGTTTATTTTATTTTATTTAACCAGGCAAGTCAGTTAAGAACAAATTCTTATTTACAATGACGGCCTACCCCTAATGGGACTCCCAATCACGGCCGGATGTGATACAGTCTGGATTCGAACCAGGGACTGTAGTGATGCCTCTTGCACTGAGATGCAGTGCCTTAGTGGCGTAGCAGTCTATTAGATAGCAAGCATATAGTTAATATACTGGCAAGTAAGATGTATTAGTAGCCAACTAAYGTTAGGTAGCTAGCTAACATACCTACTGCTGTAATGATATAATATGCGGTTTGTACACTTAATGTGTAGCATAACTTATTTGAAAAGTTATTACTTTATTACATTGCTCAACATTTTCTTAATATTTGTCATAATTAGTTAAAGCAATAAATTTGTATCCCCTCTTGTGGGACTTTTGCCATTTTCTTAAAATCTGATAACGTTGTGAAGCCACGCCCATTTTCTGAACATTTGCATTATGGGCCCTAAGAGCACGGAAATAGTGTCCACTGCTTGTATACTTCGTATTTTGGCGAATGTAGTACGACATCCGGGAACTTTTGGCATACTAACTCTATTCATACTATTACCATTAAGCATACTACATGCTCAATTACGTCACGAATAGTACGGTTTGTGCGGTTAGAATGAGTATTCGAACACAGCTTATCTGTGGGTAAAGTGCGCGAACGCCAATATTCAGAAGAAGAATAACCCATGCTCCGCCCAGCAAACYGGTGAAAACAAAATATGACGTAATTTTACCCGCACGCAAAGCCTGCTGGGAGCATACGCGTTTCCAGAGGACATTTTGGATTTAAAGGGACTGGTCCAGCTGTTAGTCTCAGTTCTCGGTGAGTCCAAGTTCGATATTWATTTTATTTTTCTTAACGTCAACGTGTGACTGCCATAAACGTATATTATTAGAATGTCATGTCACTCCGTTATTGTGTTTTGCTGGTGATTTACAGTTTATTCTCAATAAAAAGGTTGTGGTGTCAGTCTAGCCTGATAATGCTAGCAAACATTCATTAGATAGCTTTCTCTGAACTGGCGTGAAGCATTTCGCATTRTTTTTGTAGCAACCAATTTTATCGCATTAGGTATGTACTAGTAGCTACCTATAATCTTCATGGATAAAATAGGCTGCTAAGTGGTATAACCAAAGATTTAGTCATTGTTCAAGCTGTGGAATAACTACTACAGCTACGATTGGAAGTGACTTTTTCGTAGCAGGTAAGAACTTASGCAGCAGGTTAAGATAATGAACCTAGCTAACTAGGTGAATTAGGCTAAGGTTAGGAAAAGGGTTAGCGAAAATGCTCTCCTAACCTGATACGAAAAGTCACTACCAGCCGTAGCTGTACTCAATCAATGCCCCSTTCAAAACAACTGGGAACTTGAATATCTCCGACTTAAGTGATTTGAACGGTTATCGAACTCGGACCTCTTTCTAGAGCTCCGACATCAAGATAAAGGACGTCATTATTTGACCTTGTATTTTTCCGAGTTSCCTGTTGGATAACCGTTCYCTGTTCCCTGAACGCAGCTAGTGGTTGTGACTAGTGCCACCTATACATATTTTTTCCTCATTATGTCATCACTTTCTAAACCWAGAGATGCAGCATCACAATACTTCCAGGAATGGTTGTGATTCAAGCTAAAGCCATGTTCACGTTGGCAGTTTGAAGTGACTCCAAATCTATTTATTTGCATATTCGAATTTGTTCTTTTTCCTGCACATCCAAAAAGCACATGGAGTTGTATATTTCAAGCCACATTTCATTATCACATGCGCTGAATACAACAGTAGACCTTACCATGAAATGCTTACTTACAAGTCTTTAACCAACAATGCCAGTTTAAGAAAATATTTACTAAATAAACAAAAGTTAAAATAAACAAACAAAGTTACACAAAATAAGAATGCTGAGGCTATATACAGGGGTACCGGTACCGAGCCAATGTTTGGGGGTACAGGTTAGTCGGTAATTTGTACATGTAGGTAGGGGTAAAGGGACTATGCAAAGATAATAAACAGCGAGTAGCAGCAGTGTAACATTTTTGTATTAATTGGTTAAGCAGTTGTCGGTGATCAGGCCTACCACCGTTGTCGTCAGCAAACTAAATGATGGTGTTGGAGTTGTGCTTGCCCACACAGTCGTGGGTGAACAGAGGGGACTAAGCACGCACCCCTGAGGGGCCCCAGTGTTGAGGAGTAGCGTGGTAGATGTGTTGTTGCCTACACTTACAACCTGTGGACAGCCTGTCAGGAAGTTCAGGATCCAGTTGCAGAGGGAGGTGCTTAGTCCCAGGGTCCTTCGCTTAGTGATGAGCTTAGTGGGCGCTATGGTGTTGAACTCTGAGCTGTAGTCAATGAACAGCATTCTCACATGGGTGTTCCTTTTGTCCAGGTGGGAAAGGGCAGTGGGGAGAGCGATTGAGATTGTGTCATCTGTTGGTATGCAAATTGGATTGGGTCTAGGGTTTCCGGGATGATGGTGTTGATGTGAGCCATGACCAGCCTTTCAAAGCACTTCAAGGCTACTGACGTGAGTGCTACGGGGCGGTAGTCACTTAGGCAGGTTACATTCTCTTTCTTGTGCACAGGGACTATGGTGGTCTGCTTGAAACATGCAGGTATTAGACTCGGTTAGGGAGAGGTTGAACATGTCAGTGAAGACACTGTATTAGACTAAGCATAGGTGATTTGATGTTGAAATGGTGCTGGAATAGTGGAGGCAGCTCCTGTTTYCTTTGCGATTTACGGTAACTCTCTGTGTTTCTAAATCAATAGTTTAGTGGTCCGAAAATGTTAGGAACATTAACTTGCTTGACCATGCTGTAGGTATTGTAACTGTCTGTTACTGTACATGCAATATGCTTTGTGTACTTCACTGGACCGAGGTTGTTATCCAGTTTTGTGATAAAACAAAGGTGTGGTTGAATTTATTCGGCCACTGTCTTATTGCGTCGGCCTTTAGACCTATATATCACGGGTCACAAGGCATATGAMTTTAAAGGTTATAGAGCAAACAATGTAGTTATCACAGCACATCGGTTGTAATATGGCTTTTTGTTGGAGGGGGGGTTAATGGTAATAGCACTGCTACTGCCCATTACCAAATGAATCTTGCTGACTAGTTTTAAGGGTAAGGCGTTATGACATAACATTCGGCATTAGCTTTCACCCAAATAGTCTCACAGTATTTGCCTGTCTTCATATCTGTGCATATGAAGCCAACCATCACTATATTGTAAACGAACAATACGTGTACAGAGAAGCCAACAAATATGCTGTGCCATCTGATTTGCTGCACATCTGGCTCGCTTTAGCAATACACTTAACTCTTTTGATATTTTATCTGTGAGGCCACTGTCTGCACTACAGACTACAGAGAGCACTATGTCTACCAGCCCACCTCAAACAAACCCCATCAAACCTTCCCTAAAGCGGTCTGGCAGGGGCTTATAGGGCAGATTATTGAATTGGAGCTGTATCATGGGCACTTCCCTCTCAGCTGTCCCATGTCCTGCCACACCCTCCCAGTTGGCTGACGTTTCTTTGTGTCTGGTACCACTGGGGAGGAAGAGATGTGTGTGTGCAGTAAACAGGAAGATTTAATGATCTACTGGTGTTCAGCAGCCAGAGCAAGCGGACAGGAAATGCTTCTCTGGAGAGATGGTACAGAGGTCTTGGTTTCAGTCAAACTGGCTTGTTTTTGCAGTGCTACTGTTCTCTCTTTTTATTGTTGTAACAAATGGTCATTTTCAGAGTAAGCTCATAGCCTATTGATGTTTTGGCTATATCATGGGTGGTGAGTTAGTTCAAAGCCGAGATGTCAGGCTAAAGCGTACCACACCCAAACAGCAGGTTGACATGTATTGTCATTAATCTTGCCCTGGAGGCAGCTTTGCGAAGTGGTCACTAGCTGGATCAGCCAGCCACAATATCATAAARTAAGATTTTAAACCTAACCTTAACCAAACTGCTAACCCTAATGCCTCACCTTAAATTAAGACTGAAAAGCACATTTTTAGTTTTCATACATTTTTACGATATAGCCAATTTTTACTTTGTAGCCGGCCCATCTGGCGGAAATCGCTCAGTTCTGCCTCCAGGGCAAGATTCAAGACAGACATCAACCTGCACCCAAACACTCACTATCAACTAAAAGTTTATTAGTTGTTATCGCAGGTGCAGCGGAATGCTTGTGTTTCTAGCTCCAACAGTGCAGTAATACCTAGCAATACACACAATCCAAAATGGTAAAGTAAATAAATATAACAAATTTATAAAGTATTAGAATGAGCAATGTTGGTCTGGAATATACGSTACCAGTCAAGTTTGGTCTCGCCTACTCATTCCAGAGTTTCTTTTTACTATTTTTCTACATTGTAGAATAATAGTGAAGACATCAAAACTATGAMATAAMACATGGACTCATGTAGTAACCCAAAAAAGTGTTWAWCAAATMWMWWWKWKATTTGWTWTTSTTCAAATAGCCACCGTTTGCCTTGACAGCTTTGCACAYTCTTGGCATTCTCTCAACCAGCTTCATGAGGTAGTCACCTGGAATGCATTTCAATTAACAGGTGTGCCTTGTTAATTTGTGGAATTTCTTTCCTTCTTAATGYGTTTGAGCCAATCAGTTGTGATAAGGTAGGGGTGGTATACATTAGATAGTCCTATTTGGTAAAAGACCAAGTCCATATTATGGCACRAACAGCTCAAATAAGCGAAGAGAAACGACAGTTCATTATTTTAAGATATGAAGGTCAGTCATTCCGGAAAATTTCAAGTTTCTTCAAGTGCAGTCACAAAAACCATCATGTGCTATGATGAAAATGGCTCTCATGAGGACCGCCACAGGAAAGGAAGACCCAGAGTTACCTCTGCTGCGGAGGATAAGTTCATTAGAGTTACCAGCCTCAGAAATGGACAACTAACTGCACCTCAGATTGCAGCCCAAATAAATGCTTCAGAGTTCAAGTAACATACACATCTCAATTTTTTCCCCCACCTTTATTTAAACAGGTAGGCTAGTTGAGAACAAGTTCTCATTTGCAACTGCGACCTGGCCAAGATAAAGCAAAGCAGTTCAGGGGAGACTGTGTGAATCAGGCCTTCATGGTCAAATTTCTGCGAAGAAACCACAACTAAAGGACATCAATAAGATAAAGAGATACGAGCAATGGACATTAGACCGGTGAAATCTGTCCTTTGGTCTGATGAGTCCAAATGTGAGATTTTTGGTTCCAACCACCGTGCCTTTGTGAGACGCAGAGTAGGTGAACGGATGATCTCTGCTTGTGAGATTACATTCTCTGTGTGGTTCCCACCATGGAGCATGGAGGAGGTGGTGTGGTGGTTCTTTGCTGGTGACACTGTCAGTGATTTATTTAGAATTCAAGGCAAAATTAACCAGCATGGCTACCACAGAATTCTGCAGCGGGACTCCATATAAGCCAGTGACCTTGATCTGTGCAGCCAATAGCCCCCCCCCAAATATCTGTGAAATTATTTTTAATGCTATATTTATATTAAATGTAGCAATTATATGACAAGAGAACAACATTYCCACTCCTTTCATTATCAATAATAAAATGTTGCCCATATTATTGATGCATTATGTCAAACTATAATAACCAAAATAGCACTGCTACTAGCTTTATTTTGAAAATAYTGTGATTGAAGAAAAATTGTAGTTAGCCTACTGTAGCCTAGGCTAAGTGTTTGTGTATTCTTTGTGGCCTGAATGTCTGTTTTTGTTAAATAGCCTGCATTATGTCTGCATGAACTTACTCCACCTGGATAATGATATGCGAATGTGAACTGGCAAACGTGCCCAAACCTGTGCGYGCAGAGTCCCAATATTGCTCGTGTTTTGTGCATGGTGGTGGCTGCAGAGCAGAGGCAGTGTCTGCTCTCTTGATCAGRACAGCTCCCTCTCCCCTCCCCCTACCCCCACCTGACCTGCTCCTCTGTGAGGGTGGGGCTCCACACTCTGATGCCTGCTCCGTAACCACATGCTGAGGCTGGCTGTTCTCAGTCAGTGGGAAGGTCACAGTCCTGCAGGCACAGAGCTCTCCCATCCTCTCCACCACAGACACACACTCCTTCCTTTCTATCCCTGCCTAGCTGTTTCCATTCATTCAGTGATTCTCTTCCCTCATCCCAAGGAGTCTCACTCAGTCTCTTTCTGTTTGGATTAACCTTTGTCTTTCTGTGATGCTGTTGCTACGGTGACTGTGCTCGGGGTGTATTGCTGGTGACGGAGTCATTATTTCATCAGCCTCTCCCCGTGCCGAGTGATTGAGGATCTGATCATCTGTTGCCGAAACGGAGGTTGGTTTTCTGGTCCACTGAGTTGGCTTTATTTCAACGTCGGTACATATTATCGGTACAGGGACTTAATAGATTGTGTTTAGTGCCGGTGTTTAGGAATCACTCTCAGACCAGGACATTTTGGTATGAGGTTTCTTATGAAACACATTTTCTCAGCGTTTTAAATGTTTTTCGCTGCGTCTGGTTATTTTTCTGCTGGAATGTTTAGATGTGGGCCTTTCTACGTCGTCCATGTCAAGTTAACTAAAAACACTGGGGAGATGTTTTAGATGTTTTGATAACCGTATGTCTGGTTAGTGTCATGTCTAGCAAAATACTGCCAACGTGTCATTTAGCCTAGTATTTTTCCTGAAGAATGTTCTGATGGAAATTATACTCATTGATTTTCTTCTGTGTGATTAGATTAGACCTAGGTTATATATCGGTAAAGTTTGTTCCTAGGTTAGATGTAAGCATCAGGATAATTATGTAGGACTTGATTCATCTTACCTTTCTTCTACAATGTAGCTACTTTGCTTGAACTGCTTGGATATCATCATCATTAGCACATGGGCCACCATCTCCCACTTTTCTTATCCCATCTGCTTATTAACAGAACTAGTAAATCTTTAGCCTACATATGGGCAGGAGTAGGCTATCATGCAGGGTCCTGCAGTGTGGTGTTACTAACGAGCATCACTTTCTCATTAGGAGTGGCGCGTGATAGYCTGTGTTTTTGCTTATAGGTGTTAGCATGTCTAAGCATGCCCGCAGWCTATTGTAGTAGCTACTGTACTGTGCAAACCTCATTGCCTCGGATAAACCTACAATGGAATTCCTTGGCACMCTGATAGGGGATTACAGACCTGCTCTGACTTGAGGGTGTCATTTTATATAACAATGGCTAACTGTGCACATGGACTAACATCTTCCGCAGTTAACACCTTACAAAGCAACTGTTTTTGATTATGCAGAGGTTGTTGATTCTGCTCTTCACACGTCTTTCGTGTCACCCTGGGTGATGGAGACACACTTCCCCCCCCAAAAAAATTGCGCTTAGAACAGAGCACTCCAACCCTGTTTCTGGAGAGTTATCCTCCTGTAAGTGTTCTCTCCACGCTAATCTAGTGCAACTTGATTCTAATAATTAGCTTTTTGATAAGCTGACTCAGTTTGTTTCAACCCCAGTTGTAACTAACCTTACAGGAGGGTAGCTCTCCAGGAACAGGGTGGAGAGCCCTGCACTAGAGCCTACTTTACCATAATCACTGGAGACCCTCTGGTGCTGGTATGGAAAAAGGTCATGAACGCTACTTGCTTGCATCTATTACACCACCTAGTACCTGGTAATCAATGGTAATGACTAGGTCACATTGTAAAAAAACAACAAAAAAAAACACTTGTTTGGAAGGAATAAAGCCTAGGCCTAGAAATATATTCTGGTACGTGATTGTCTAATGCTTACCCTACTACACCATCCACTTACCCCCCTCCCTAACACAGGTTGGCATTTATTGGGATGACTCCAGTACTGGAGGCAGCACTGCAGAGTGGTCACTAGCTGGTACAGCCACAAAGTCATAACATCTGATTTTAAACTTAACCACAGTGCTATGCCTAACCCTAACCTTAAATTATCATGTTTTCATACATTTTTATAGTATAGGCAATTTTGACTTTGCAACTAGCTGATCTAACAGAAATCACTCAGTTCTGCTTCCTGGGAAATACTCATGACAAACTTCAACTTGCCTCCCAAACTCCTTTTTTTTGTTGGTTATTTTGCATTTTAAACGGTTGGATTCTAGAGGAGTCCTTACATACCAGTAAGAATTCTGTTTGAGCTTTCACTGCTCTTGTAGATCTGATACCCATTTACTGGGGTAGCTAGCAGTCCTTGATAGAGCAATAATACCTCAAGGGGTTTTGTTCTTACACTGTTGCACAGTGATACCTTACCGCTTGAGGAGCTTGAAACAATAGCTCACGCCTTTTTTGTTGTTGTCTGAGACCCTGGTTAGTCTGTCACTGCGGTGAGCCTCTGAGGCTTGTATCCTTTTATCCATAGCAGTGGCACTCCACTGCGTCTCACAGTGGGAGTTTATTACCCCCAACAGTCTGATTTGTGAATGTGTTTTCATCGTTTGAGCTCAAATAGCATAGAAATATTCGCTTGGGCAAGTAGAAGCTTTGAGCACCACATCAACTAGAAACATCGCCGTAGCTTCTGTGGCACTGCTGTTTTGTGTTTGTAATACCTTTTTTCTTTTTCTTTCAGTGCAACCTTGGTGAGAGGCTTGTAATATTCTCTCACTCTATCCAGGGTTTCTCTAAATCCCCCTTCTCCTCCGTTCACTGGATTAAAGTTTGTGTTTGTGCGTGTGTGTGTGTGTTAGCAGTTGATTTCAAAATCTACCCTAATCRTTTGGCTCCTCCTGGCTTAGTTTGACTGTCATTTTCTGTTCAGGTAGAAATTTGTCATATAGCCTAGGCCTAAGCAAGGGGAATTATACAGTCATTTTGTTTGTAAAGCAAGATAAGGCCTATAGACTACTAGCCTATGCAAAGTTATTGTTCGCACACAGCCACATCCTTCTCTGCCACTGACGTTTTRACCTTCGATAAGAAGTCAAACTACTGGAGTCCAGCCCACCCACTGGGGAGTCAGGCCCACCCAATCACATTGCGCAACAACAACAAAAAGTTATTTTTTTTATGTTCTACTTGTCACTGTTCCAAATGGGACATGTATTTATTTTTACCTAAACACGCAAACACCATCAGAATTCATAGCAGTGCACTGAAATGACATTCAGATTAACTTGAATRACATTCACTCTCATGGGATGGGTGGCCAAAAATAAACTGAAAGTCACACCCCCAACAAGCCACAAATATGACTGCATTAAGGCATATGTTACTGCCCTTCTTTGGCTATATGCACCATGCCACTGCCTACTTCATTTGTTCACTTAGCAAACACAACTGCTCATAATCCATTGCCTTTATCACCGTCAACACACACCTATAATTGAACTTTAATTAGCTTTAAAACGGCACCCTTTTCTCTCAGCTTCATGGCAAAATGTTTAGAATTGCATGAGATTAGCTATAAAACTGCAAATGTTTCTCTTTGCTCAATGGCAAAGTGTGTAGAAGTCAGCTGTTCTGGCTATGCTACTGCTGGAGTCACCTGGTATTTCATTAGTCTACAGGATTAGCCTGTAGTTGCAAAGAAGCAGGTTTTGCAGGTTTCTTGTCTTGAAAGTAAACACACCTTGATGTAAGCCACCACGCTCTTTTTGTACATTTTGTAGGCAATTCCAGTACTCCTAAAAACATGTTTCTTCATGTCTGCTGACTGGCTTCATTTTGAGACTTTAAAAAAATGTTTCCTGTTCATTCATGGCCCTTCTGAGAAACACTATGTACACAAAAGTATGTGGACACCCCTTCAAATTAGTGGATTCGGCTATTTCAGTCACAACTGTTGCTGACAGGTGTATAAAGTCCAGCACAGAGCCCTGACTTCAACTGCATCAAACACCTTTGATGAATTGGAACGCTGACTGCGACCCAGGCCTACTCGCCCAACATCAGTGCCCAACTTCACTAATGCTCTTGTAGCTGAATGGAAGTAAGTTCCCACAGAAATGTTCCAACATCTAGTGGAAATCCTTCCCAGAAGAGTGGAGGCTGGAATAGCAGCAAAGGGGGACCAACTCCATATTAATGTCCATGATTTCGGAATGAGATGTTTGACAAGCAGGTGACCACATACTTTTGGTTATGTAGTGTATGTCTAGACAGTGTCCTCTCGTTGCAATTTAACTGCATTAAACCCTTTACAATGAAGATCTGTGAAGTTATTTGGATTTTTACAAATTATCTCTGACAAAGGGATGTTTCTTTTTTTGCTGAAAGAGCTATATATATATATATATATATATATATATATATATATATATATATTGTTCAAAAAAATAGACAAAAGGTGGAAATTATAGGCAATTAGCAAGACACCCCCAATAAAGGAGTGGTTCTGCAGGTGGTGACCACAGACCACTTCTCAGTTCCTATGCTTCCTTGCTGATGTTTTGGTCACTTTTGAATGCTGGCGGTGCTTTCACTCTAGTGGTAGCATGAGACGGAGTCTACAACCCACACAAGTGGCTCAGGTAGTGCAGCTCATCCAGGATGGCAYATCAATGCGAGCTGTGGCAAGAAGGTTTGCTGTGTCTGTCAGCGTAATGTCCAGAGCGTGGAGGCGCTACCAGGAGACAGGCCAGTACATCAGGAGACGTGGAGGAGGCCGTAGGAGGGCAACAACCCAGCAGCAGGACCGCTACCTCCGCCTTTGTGCAAGGAGGAGCACTGCCAGAGCCCTGCAAATGACCTCCAGCAGGCCACAAATGTGCAGATTACCGATTGTTATGAGAACTTGAAATCGGCCCTAATTAATCAGCCATGCCGATTTAATTGGTCAACCTCTAATCTGTGTGCCCTCAGTCCACAGCCGGGCAACTGCAGCCCTGTCCTGCTCTGAACCTGGTGTTTTGGGATTGGCCCAAAGCGTTCCCGCCTGCCAGCCTATCCACTAGAATTTGCCCATCCACTAGAATTCTCCTATCCCATTCTCCCCCACGGCTGTTCATCAGGGAAAGCAGGTCTATGGACAAGTTCACCTTCCACATACTGTAGTGTACATGAAGTCTATACAAATTATAGGAATAAGAGCAGCTGAGAAGTAAACAAGGCCAGTGTWACAGCCTACAGGCCTATAGTTTGTAAATCATTTTTGTCTTGTCTGTTTTTGYATACAATTTTCTTAATTGTTTTGCCGTTGTGGTTATCTGTGATAAGGCTGGGTCTAACATTCTTCTATCAAGGCCACACAGAACAGTGAGTAATGTTTTGCATAGGCTACTCATTAAAGCTGCAGTAGTGACTCACTTTGAGCAGTTAGTAGCCTAGCCTAATCCGAGTACATTTGTTAGTCATGGCATAATTTTAACAGCCCCATACAAGTAATGACCCATCTCACTGATGAAGTCTCTGAATCCTTTCATCTCTTCTTGTATGTCCAGAAAATCTGTTAATTTGTCAGTCACGCATCCTCAGTCTTATGCTTACTGTGTCATGACTGGAGCAGAGAGATGACATCGTGCCTGCCTGTCACTGTGAAGGGCGGGTTCACTGAGCCACTGAGCTGTAGATGGATGTTTTGTGTTCATGTTTTTTTTAATCTACATTGAACAAAAATATAAACGCTACATGCAACAATTTCAAATGTTTTACTGAGTTACAATTCATATAAGGAAATCGGTCAATTGAAGTAAATTAATTAGGCCTTAATCTATGGATTTCACATGACTGGGAATACAGATATGCATCGGTTGGTCACAGATAGCTTTAAAAGAAAAAAAGAGAACCAGTCAGTATCTGGTGTGACCATTTGCCTCATGCAGCGCAACACATCTCTTTCGCATAGGTTAGATCAGGCTGTCGATTGTGGCCTGTGTAATATTCTCCCACTCTTCAGTGACTGTGAGAAGTTGCTGGATATTGGCGGGAACTGGAACATGCTGTTGTACGCGTCAATCCAGAGCATCACAAACATGCTCAATGGGTGACATGTCTGAGTATGCAGGCCATGGAAGAACTGGGATATTTTCAGCTTCCAGGAATTGTGTASAGATCTTTGCGACATGGGGCCGTGCATTATCATGCTGAAACATGAGGGGATGGCGGCGGATCTTGTTACGGGATCTCTTGTCCATTCAAATTGCCATTGAAAAATGCWATTTTGTTCATTGTACTTAGCTTATGCCTGTCCATACCATAACCCCACCATGGGGCACTCTGTTCACAACATTGACATYACCAAACCGCTCGCCCCCACACGACGCCATACACGCCTTCTGCCCAGGTACAGTTGAAACCRGGATTCATCCGTGAAGAGCTCACTTCTACAGCGTGCCAGTGGCCGTCGACGYTGAACATTTGCCCACTGAAGACGGTTACGATGCCGAACTGCAGTCAGGTCAAGACCTTGGTGAGGACAACGAGCATGCAGATGAGCTTCCCTGAGATGGTTTCTGATAGTTTGTGCAGAAATTCTTCGGTTGTGAAAACCCTCATTTTCATCAGCTGTCCAGGTAGCTGGATGTGGCTTATGGTAGATAAATTAACATAACATTATCTGTCAACAGCTCTAGTGGACAGTCCTGCAGTCAGCATGCCAATTACATGCTCCCTCAACTTGATACATCTGTGGTATTGTGTCGTGTGACACAACTGCACATTTTAGTGTCCTATTATCCCCAGCACAAGGTGCACCTGTGTAATCATGCTGTTTGTCAGATTGCCACACTTGTCAGGTGGATGGATTATCTTGGCAAAGGAGAAATGCTCACTAACAGGGATGTAAACAATTCTGTGCAAAGAAGTTGAGAGAAGCTTTTTGTCCGTAAGGAACATTAATGGGCTCTTTTTATTTCCGCTCATGAAACACGGGAACAACACTTAATATGTGGTGGTTTTATATTTTTGTTCAGTATAGATTTGACAGTACCCAGCTCCACTCCTGTCATACCTGACTGACACTGACTGCTGAGACAGTGCGCACTGATCAGTAGTGTGAAGATTGAATCCGTTGTAATTGAGGCCAGAGGTTGAGGCTTTAAAACGTTGACATGGATAGCATGGGACGTGAAGGAGGTGCTGTGCTTTGGCTCTGGAACTTCAATCAAGTCAAACCCTCTCCCGTCTCTCTCTGGATAGGGACTGTAAGGCTTATGCGGGGCGTACACTACCCCGCTTTCAAAATCCTAACATCGCCGAGCCTCTCAATTTAAACAACCGTYTTTCCTGTCRTTTTTTTGTCCTGCCAATGTAGTGGTGCGCACATTAAAACAATGTTGTACAGACGGGGGTCACTTAATACAAGATTCTTCACCTGGTCGTGAGAATTCTCGATGCCACGCTGTCTCGCGAAAACACGGTGATTTAGATTGAACTTCAGAGATGTAACGATTTGACGCTTTGGTTAAAGGCAAGTCCGAACACATAGTAGTCATCACTCCTGTTCAAGAGTCTACACATTCTGGGTGATGCGATACAACTTCATCATATTTGGGTTCTTCTCTGGCGTGCTCTCATTAGCTATTGCTCATCAAAGTTCTCAACTTGCAGTTGCACATCTCATACTACAAGATTATTGCAGATTTTGTGCCGATGTTGTTTAATTTTTCATCTAACATGTTATTAAAATATTGGGACGTCTGGGGAGGCTCAGACGGGATTGGTAGCCCTCAGATTGTGTCTCTGACCTCCTCGCATTAAACGAGTGTCGGTGACGTCCGTGTGCCCCGAGTGGCAACGTCATGGGGATTTTGGCGCTGGATCTCAAACTTCTCTGCGAYAGCTAAATYGGGGCCATAATTATGTATTGTACGCCCGGCTTAATAGGCTCTGTGTAAATAAACTCTGCTGTGTTGGAATACTAATCAAATGTGTTGTTTACTTGTCTTCTAATATGCCCTGCAATAATTGCCCCACTGGGATGCATAGTTTTATTTAATTGACATTTCCTTTCACCTGACATTGAATGGGCCCATCTACCTTGCAACCAAGTTTTCTTTAAATTTGGAAAGTTATGGGAATTTTGCAACCATAGAGAGAGGTAGATATATATCTCCTCTCTTCCAAGACATTAACCCACCCTTGTCCTCCTCTGTTTCCCCCCTTCCTCTCCCCCAGGTCCCCCTTACGGTAGACTAGACGATGTCCACGATGGTGTACCCAAGGGAAGAGAAGCTGGAGAAGCTGTCCCAGGAGGAGATAATCTCCAACACTAAGCTGGTGATCCAGGGCCTGGAGGCACTGAAGAATGAGCACAACTCCATCCTGCACAGCCTGCTGGAGACCATCAAGTGCCTGAAGAAAGATGAGGCTAACCTGGTGCACGAGAAGTCCAGCCTTCTGCGCAAGTCTGTGGAGATGATCGAGCTGGGCCTTGGAGAAGCACAGGTATGTGAGCTGAGGGAGGAGCTGAGTAGTTTGGTCACACGTCTATTTAATGCTGTCTTCAAAATGTATTTGGTGTTAAAATTACCATTGGCTAGAGGTAGACAGTATAACAGATCTGGGATCAGATTCTCTGCAAATGACTCAAGTTGGTTGCTGCTTTAACTTCTGAGGGTATTTATATTTCACAGCAACTTAACCTACAGTATATTAGACCAAGCTTAGGAAATCAGTCATCATGATTCACCCTTAACACAGCTAGTTGTCTGTTAGGGTCTCTGTCTTTCACAAGGCTCTCTCTGCCATTGCCCTGTTCTCTTACCTCTAATGCTATKTCTCCATCTGAGGAACCAGGGAGATCTAAGATGAAAGCGGACTGAAGAGAACCATGGACAGCTACTGATGTGCAGTGGTCTGATAACCTCCTCCCCTCTTCTCCTCAGGTGATGATGGCCCTGTCCAACCACTTAAACGCGGTGGAGTCTGAAAAGCAGAAGCTGCGAGCCCAGGTGCGTCGGCTGTGCCAGGAGAACCAGTGGCTGAGGGACGAGCTGGCCAACACCCAGCAGAAGCTGCAGAAGAGCGAGCAGAGCGTGGCACAGCTGGAGGAGGAGAAGAAGCACCTGGAGTTCATGAACCAGCTCAAGAAGTACGACGAGGACGTCTCTCCCTCTGTGAGTTAACAAATTTGTGGATTCACGTATGCACGTACAATACCAGTCAAAAGTTTGGACAAACCTACTCATTCAAGAGTTTTTCTTTATTTTTACATTGTAGAATAATAGTAGGCATAAACTATGAGATCATGTAGTAACCAAAAAAGTGTTAAACAAATCAAAATATGTTTTATATTTGAGATTCTTCAAAGTAGCCACTCTTGACAGCTTTGCAGACTCTTGGCATTATCTCAACCAGCTTCATGACGTAGTCACCTTGAATGCATTTCAATTAACAGGTGTGCCTTAAGTTMATTTGTGGAAATTAATGCGTTTGAGCCAATCAGTTGTGTTGTKACAAGGTAGGGGTGGTAAACAGAAGATAGCCCCACTTGGTAAAAGACCAAGTCCATATTATGGCAAGAACACTTCAAATAAGCAAAGAGAAATGACAGTACGTCATTACTTTAAGACATGAAGGTCAGTTAATGAGGAACATTAAGAACTTTGAAGGTTGCTTCAAGTGCACTCRCATCAGCGCTATGATGAAACTGGCTCTCATGAGGACCGCCACAGGAAAGGAAGACCCAGAGTTACCTCTGCTGCGGAGGATAAGTTCATTAGAGTTACCAGCCTCAGAAAATGCAGSCCAAATAAAGTAAGACACATCTCAACATCAGCTGTTCATAGGAGACTGTGTGGCCTTTATGGTTGAATTGCTGCAAAGAAACCACTACTAAAGGACACCAATAAGAAGAAGAGACTTGCTTGGGCCAAGAAACACGAGCAATGGACATTAGACCGGTGGAAATTTAGAGATTTTTGGTTCCAAAAGCAGTGTGTTTGTGAGATGCAGAGTAGGTGAAMGGATTATCTCCACTGGTGGTTCCCACCGTGAAGCATGGAAGAGGTGTGATGGTGTGGGAGTGCTTTTCTGGTGACACTAAGTTATTTAGAATTCAAGGCCCACTTAACCAGCATGGCTACTACATCATTCTGGAGCGATACGCCATCCCATCTGATTTGCGCTTAGTGGGACTATCATTTGTTTTTCATTAGGACAATGACCCAAAACACACCTTCATGTTGTGTAAGGGCTATTTGGCCAAGAAGGAGAGTGATGGAGTGCTGCATCAGATGAGCTGGCCTCCACAATCACCCGACCCCAACCCAATTGAGATGGTTTGGGATGAGTTGGACCGCAGAGTGAAGGAAAAGCAGCCGACAAGTGCTCCGCATATGTGGGAACTCATTCAAGAGTGTTGGAAAAGCATTCCAGGTGAAGCTGTGTGTGAGAATGCCAAGAGTGTGCAAGGCTGTCATCAAGGCAGAGTGGCTACTCTGAAGAATCTAAAATCTATTTTGATTTGTTAACAYTTTCTGGCTACTACATGAGTGCGTGTTGTTTCATAGTTTTGATGTCTTCACTATTATTATACAATGTAGAAAATAGTAAAAATAAAGAAAAACCCTTGTAGGTTTGCAACTTTTGACTGGGACTGTGTGTATGTATGTATGTATGTATAATAAATAAATAAATATATATATACAGTTGAAGTCGGAAGTTTACATACACCGTAGCCAAATATATTTAAACTCAGTTTTTCACAATTCCTGACATTTAATCCTAGTATAAATCCCCTCTTAGGTCAGTTAGGATCACTGCTTTATTTTAAGAATGTAAAATGTCAGAATAATAGTGTAGAGTGATTTATTACAGCTTTCATTTCTTTCATCACATTCCCAGTGGGTCAGAAGTTTACATGCACTCAATTAGTATTTGGTAGCATTGCCTTTAAATTATTTAACTTGGGTCAAACGTTTTGGGAAGCATTCCACAAACTTCCCACAATAAGTTGGGTGAATTTTGGCCCATTCCTCCTGACAGAGCTGGTGTAACCGAGACAGTTTTGTAGGCTTCCTMCAAAAAAGCACACGCTTTTTTAGTTCTGCCCACAWATTTTCTATAGGWWTGAGGTCAGGGCTTTGTGATGGCCACTCCAATACCTTGACTTTTGTCCTTTTATCACAACTTTGGAAGTATGCTTGGGGTCATTGTCCATTTGGAAGACTCAATTGCGACCAAGCTTTAACTTCTTGACTGATGTCTTGAGATGTTGCTTCTATGTATCCATGTACTTTTCCCTCATCTATTTTCTGAAGTGCACCAGTCCCTCCTGCAGCAAAGCACCCCCACAACATGATGCTGCCACCACTGTGCTTCACGGTTGGGATGGTGTTCTTTGGCTTACAAGCCTCCCCCTTTTTCCTCCAAACATAACGATGGTCATTATAGCCAAACAGTTCTATTTTTGTTTCATCAGACCAGAGGACATTTCTCCAAAAAGTACGATCTTTGTCCCCATGTGCAGTTGCAAACTGTAATTTGGCCTTTTTTATGGTAGTTTTGGAGCAGTGGCTTCTTCCTTGCTGAGCGGTCTATCAGGTTATGTCGATAACTGTGGATTATATACTTTTGTACCTGTTTCCTCCAGCATTTTCAAGGTCCTTTGCTGTTCTGGAATTGATTTTCACTTTTCAAACCAAAGTACGTTCATCTCTAAGAGACCAAACGCGTCTCCTTCCTGAGCGGTATGGCGGCTGCATGGTCCCATGGTGTTTATACTTGCGTACTATTGTTCGTACAGATGAACGTGGTACCTTCAGGCATTTGGAAATCGCTCCCAAGGATGAACCAGACTTGTCTACAATTCTTTTTTGAGGTCTTGGCTGATTTCTTTTGATTTTCCCATGATGTCAAGCAAAGAGGCAGAGTTTGAAGGTAGGCCTTGAAATATATCCACAGGTACACCTCCAATTGACTCAAATTATGTCAATTAGCCTATCAGAAGCTTCTAAACCCATGACATCATTTTCTGGAATTTTCCAAGCTGTTTAAAGGCACAGTCAACTTAGTGTATGTAAACTTCTGAACCACTGGAATTGTGATACAGTGAATTATAAGTGAGATTATCTGTAAACAATTGTTGGAAAAATTACTTGTGTCATGCAAAAAGTAGATGTCCTAACCGACTTGACAAAACTATAGTTTGTTAACAAGAAATTTGTGGAGTGGTTGAAAAACGAGTTTTAWTGACTCCAACCTAGGTGYATGTAAACATCTATATACACACACACACAGGTTATGGTGTGAGATTAATGCAACTATCACGTCTTTACCGGKAAGGGGAAATGACCTGCATGGCCTTCCTGGAAAGTGATTGGTCAGGGCCTCATTGATCCAGTGGTTGGAATGAAACCCCCCTGGGCCATGTTAACTAGGGCATGCAAATTGTTTTGCAACGAAAAATAATGTTTCTTATTGGACAAGTCTAGGTTGTCGCTCCCCTTTTCAGCCCTTTTTATCTCTGTTTAATGCATAATGAAAATGACTCTGACAGTATTCGTGGGTCTGTTTTAGAAGGGTGCAATGTTACACAACATTCAGATAGAAATGCATTTTGTAGGACAGATATGATTTTCTGTCATATAGAATTGGCCATTGTCAGGTTGATTCGTTACATTTATATCTGCAACGTTGTCACTGAATGTCATTGAATGYACCCGACTTTCTCCTCAGTCAGTCACAAGCTGTAATGGCCCAAGCAATGACTAAGCTTAACTAAGCAGCAGGACCTGTTCCAGATTAAACTCCTCTGGGACCACAACCCTCACCCTGCTATTTATTTTAAGGTCTTTGAAAAGGTTGCCTGGCTAAGAAAATGTTTAAATGCATATGGATGTGCAATTTTCCACGTAGGGTTCTTGAAGGACGCTGACAATATAGAATTTAAAATATCTCCTGGGTCGTGTCTTTAGTTCATAAAACGTAACTGAATTTTGAAAAGGAACCAAATGGTTCAGGTTTTTCCCCCCACTGGTCTTGAGATGATTATGAACGAAAAAATATCTCTGGTTTTCAGAATATCTGATGAATATGTACTGATAACATTTCAGTGAATGCAAGAATTTTCCAACATGGCTGGTAAAGAAACCGCCTGCCAGCTGCTCAGCAGACATGCCTCAGAACTGGCATTCTGTCATGCGTTCAGGACGCAGCTGTTTAGATTATTAGATGAATACGCTTGTCATTCTCGGTCTCTATCTATTCTAGTGGCACTTGACTGRAWGATTGCCATGAGGGATTTTAATATTTTAGCGGTCAGGGGTGCTGGGCTGGCCCACAAGTGTGAAGTAGCACAAGCTTAGACCAAGGTGGACTTTTTCTCCAGGGAAACTACCCAGGTCTTGTATTAATTAACAGAATGTGCCACAGCGCTGGGTAACAAAACCAAACCAAAAACCTAGCTCCTCCTTTTAGCCTTTCTACATGTCTTTCTGGTCCCTCTGCWACTGGACAGCTAAGCTGTTTACCGGCATATCAAACAAAACATTTATCTAACAGACTTCTCCTTACTGGGGTCAGGTCTACAGCCAAGTAATGTCCGGTAAGTTCTTGTCCCGTTTTGGTCTTATTTCCCTTTCAGCATTGGAGGACTCAGCATTTCAGCTCTTGCTGCACCAGGGACACAAGCAGATCTGGCCAAAGCCAGGTTAAAAACAGTCTCCACCCAACTTCCAAGCTAATTATATTCAGATGTGTGAATTCAGGCCACCCCCTCTCCTGGCCAGCTGATGTAGCCAATGAGAAGGAATATAGTGGCGGGACAGTGCGTCTGCATTCCTGTATTTCGACCCAGATCTGTGGACAACAGAGAAACGATACTGTTGGTGTGAGAGAAACCACCTGGTCACTATCGTTGGTCTCCTTAGGAGCATAGTCCGTGACCAGCGTGAGTGTCGTCCCAGGAGGTACTTTAACTTCTTCAATGCCCACTGCACCGCTAGGCACTCTTTCTCCACTGAGTATTTGGTCTCGTGGATACAGCTTCCGGCTGATTCTATAGGATGGTATGCTCCTCCCTGCGTATTTATTGGGACAAGACTGCACCCACCCATTTGTCTGAGGCATCAGTCTGGACCACCATCTCTCCTCCAAAGTCGGGCATCACCAAGACCAGTCTGGAACACAGGGCCTCCTTTAGGTTCTGGAAGGCTTCTTCCGCTTTGTCAGTCCACCTGACCCGGCTGGGCTGGGGCTTTTATGGTCAGGTCTGTGAAAGGACCAGCTACAGTTGCATAGTTAGGTTCATTCCTATCAAAGGTTTTTACCTGAGACTTGGTTTGGGTCCGTGGCCACTGTCGGATGGCTTGAGCTTTCTTCTCTAGCAGTTTGACTTTGCCCCTCCCGATGGTGATGCCAGGTACTCTCCTTACTCTAGTCCCAGCCTGCACTTTTTTGCATTGGCGGTTGGACCTGCTCTGCGAAGTACCTCCAAGAGAGCGTTGAGCTGCTTCAGGTGAGATTCCCACTTTGTGTACAGCCCTACCACGTCTTCCAATTATGCTGCCGAGTACTCACTGTGGGGTCTCTGGACCCTAGCCGTTAGCCTCTGAAACGTACGCGAAGCTCCGTGCAGGCCGAAAAGTAGAACCGTGTAATGGTACAGCCCTGTATGTGTGGCAAAGGCAGTCTTCTCTTCCCTTTTTGGAGCCACGCAAACCTGCCAGTACCCCATAGTAAGATCCAGGGTGCTGATATACTGGTCGCTGCCAAGGTGGTCAGTCAGCTCATCTACACCGGGCATAGGATAAGCGTCACATTTCGTTTTCAGAAGTCATTCGCTTAACCTTACTCACCCGTCCGGCTTCGGCACTAAGAAGATCGGGCTGCACTATTTACTCTGGGACGGCTCGATAATCCCCATCTTTAGCATCTGGTGGTCCTCCTTTTTGATGGCCTCCAGTCTGGCCTCTGGGACCCTGTAAGGCCATAATGTTACCTTTCTGGGTTCTGTGTGGATGTGGTGGTGCTTTAAGGTTGTGCACCCTGGGAAGGGAGAGATGTCCCTGCTCTGGTCCACTAGTTCCCCCATCTCTTGCCGCTGTAGTTTTGTAAGCTGCGTGTCGATGGCAGCAACCTTTTCGAGATGCTTCTGTGCGGACAGGCAACTCGTCTGAAGAACATCACCAGTTCCTTGGCAATCCCTTTCGAGGTCATAGTTCTTATGGGAATGGCCTCTGGTTAGCGGGTGGCATAGTCTAGAATCACAAGGATGTATTGGTGCCCTTTGGTGGACTTCACCAGGGGCCCCACCGGGTCCATTGCGATTCTCTCAAAGGGGACATCTATAATAGGAAGAGCGATTAGAGGATTTTTGAAGTGTGCTTTAGATGCACTGAGTTGCCATTCGAGACACGACTGACAATAGTCCTCCATGGCTCTTACCACTCCCAGCCAGTAGAAGCGCCAGAGGATCCTGTCCTTTGTCTTCTGGACCCCCAGATGGCCTCCAAGGACATGTGAGTTGGATAATTTGCAAAATGGTGGGGACATACTGCCTTAGAACCAATAACAGTTCGTTAACTTTAGAATTGACTTATTTAGCATAGTACAACAGCTGCCTCTTAATCAAAAATCAAGGATATCTTAATTCGCTCACCCCAGGGATCATCTTTCCATCTACTTCAGTGACCTGGCTCCTCGCTTGGGTGAGGTTGGGGTCTTCTAGCGGAGCCGTTCCAAACTGGCCTTGGTGGTTGAGACCGAGGGGTTCTCCCCGAGATCTTCCTCTGACAGCTTCCAGTCTGGGAATGGATCGAAGGGTCCTGCTAACTCTTCCTCTGATCCCAGCTCCGTGTAGGCCCCATCCGGGTTCCACTGGGCCGCGCAAATAGGGATATTCGTAGACAGTTGGAGTGTTTCTTGGGCTATGGCCTGGTTGGTTTGTCTCTGAGCCCCAGGTTGGGTTCTTTACAGTTGAACGGTTGAACTGGGCCTTCTGCTTCCCATCAGTTTAGAAATGAGGACAATCGTGACCCACCAGAAGGGGTACCGGGGGGTTGGGCACTACCCATACTTAAAGTTGATAGTTCCCTTAAGGGGTTGTAAGCTTCACCACTGCCGTGTTATACTCCTTGGTGTCCCCATGAATGCAGGACACTACCATGGAATTCTCTGGGGTACGATTGTGCTCACCTACTAGCTGTGGCTGTATCAACGACACCGTACTGCCGGTGTCCAACAGGGCTTCTGCATCTCTTCCATCTACTTTGGTTGGGAATGTGGGGGCTGGTGACTCCTAACAACAGGTCATTAAGTGACAGGGCCTCCCCCCAACTGGGTCTGTGGAGTGGGCATGGGCTAATTTCTACACGCATAACTTGGGTCTGGGCTTAGCCCGAACATACGTTGTCGGGGAGGCTCCCCCTCTGGGCGTGAGGCAGGGGTCTCTCTGGTTGTTACCTTAGCTTACCCTCAGTCTTGTCCGTCTTACCAGACTTCAGCATATCCATAGTGGTCTGGTGGCTCTCTACTAGGAGGACTAGTTGGTACACGGATTGTGGATTGCCCTGGCTGGCCACCTTCTTGGCCCGTAGGAAGTGGTCCGTTACCACTCTCCTCCACACTAAGCCCTGAGGGGTCACTCTGCAAACAGGCCTTCGCCAGCCGGATAAGGTAGTGCATCTGGGCCCTAACTGACTGGATGGGGACAAAGGTCCATTCATGGAACTTCAAGACCTGGCTCATCAACGTGTAGCCATGCTGGGCCAGAATCGCTGCCTTAACCACCTTGTTGTCTTTAGCTTAATCATCTGATAGGTCATACATAGTAGGACCGGTGTGCATCTCTAGCCAGGAAGGGTCCACGCAGCCCAGCCCAGGTGCTCTCGGGCCAACCCTTCCGTGTTGCGGTTCTCTGAGGCTGAGAGGTAGGCTTCCACCTCATCCACCTCTGTCATTTTCAACAGAAGCCTTCCCAGTTTGGGTCCACTGGCTGGGGTTGCCTGTGGAGCACCAGTGGTGATGGTCTGTAAATGGACTAGGAACCTAGCATTTTGATTCTTTCACTCTGTAATGAACTCCCTGTGTATGTCATACTGGGCCTGGCTGTCATGAGCCAGCTGCTTGAGGTTCTCTATGATATGGAATTACTTCAGTCTTTTGTCACTTAGCACTCCAAACCCAGAGATTTAATGCCTGCATTCCCCACCAGTGTAGGGTCAGGGGTGCCGGGCTGGCCCACAAGTGTGAAGTGTGAAGTAGCACAAGCTTAGACCAAGGTGGACCTTTTCTCCAGGGAAACTACCCAGGACTTTTATTCAGTAAAAACAAAATAAAATAAAATGGGCAACAGTGCTGGGTAGCAAAACCAAAAACCGAGCCTTTCTACATGATTCTTCCGGTCCGTCTCTGCTACTGGACAGCTAAGCTGTTTGCCGGCGTATAAAACAGAAATCTATCAGTCTTGTTCTTACTGGGGTCAGGTCTACGGCCAAGTAACGCTCTTGTTCCGTTGGGTCTGATATCCCTCTCCGCATTAGAGGGCTCAGCATTTCAGCTCATGCTGCTCCAGGGACACAAGCAGATCTGGCCAAAGCCAGGTTAAAAACAGCCACCACCCATCCTCCAAGCTAATTATAATCAGGTGTGGGTAATTAGGCTCTTACCATTCCGGGCCACCCTCTCTCCTGGCCAGCAGATGTAGCCAACAAGCAGGAATATACCGGCCGTCACACACCCACCCTCACTCGATCACAATATAATATTCAGATTTTACATTGCTCTCACTCCATCACAATATAATATTCTGATTTTACGTGGCTGTCTCATGCTGTGTATTGTTCATGGTAGGTAAGTGCTTGTGTTAATTGGGCTAATGACTGGGGATGTGTGTCTCAGCAGGAGGAGAAGGACGGCGAGCCCCCAAAGGACTCTCTGGATGATCTCTTCCCCAACGATGAAGAGGAGCAAGGCCAAGGCAGTAAGAACCACTGACATCATTACTAGCCATCCATGAGATCTCGGTACTTTTTTTAGGATGCATCCCAAATGTAAAAGASATGTTAATCTCAATGTGACCTCTGTGGTAAAATAAAGGATAACAATAATGTCAGCCTACCCTCTACCCTATCAAGTGCACTACTTTTGACAAGGGCCCATAGCCTGCCATTTGGGACACAGTCTTAGATATMATTGTAGATCCTTGGCTTGTAATGTATTATTGGAGTTTTGCTACTCAACTACAATTAAAAAATGCACTGTTGTAGAAAAGATTTCTCCCTCACACACACAATTACCTCTGCACATTGTTTATTGTGGCAACATTTCAGTCTTTCACTGCACTGTTTGTTACCAATAACAAGGTCAACCAGTGTCCTTCGTCTTCCTGTTGACATGACCTTTGCTCTGTGTCMCCTCCTTCCTTCACCCCCACAGTGCAGCACCAGCACAACAGTGCTGCGGTGGCCGCAGCCCAACAGGGAGGCTATGAGATCCCAGCCCGCCTGAGGACCCTCCACAATCTGGTGATCCAGTATGCCTCCCAGGGGCGCTACGAGGTGGCCGTKCCCCTCTGCAAACAGGCCCTGGAGGACCTGGAGAAGACCTCCGGACACGACCACCCTGATGTCGCCACCATGCTCAACATCCTGGCCCTTGTCTACAGGTGAGRCCTGGCATTCTCTTGATCTATAYCAGGGYCGTGTTCATTAGGGCACCTAGCAGACAATGTTTTAMWGGCCCAATGCAGACATTYYTTTCTATATCAAATCGTTTCTGGGTAACAATTGAAGTACCTTACTTTAAAATGKGCGTAAATAGCTTTTTAGCATGACACTTTTCTCAAGCAAGAATTTAGCTAGGACTGTCTGTTAGTGGTCTGAGTCGGGAGGGGCAAACTGAAAACTATATGTTATTGGCAGTGGTTTGGAACTCTTATTGGCCTATTAACCAATTTACCGCATGGTGGTGTCACCATGGAATGCTGAAATTCCTGCCCATGCAAACCTGCTGATTTAGAAGGTCCTGTGTAGGTCCTSTGTAAATTGTATTTTCAACTGGCAACTATCAAGAAATAACACTGATCAAATGTTCTCACACTTTTAGTGTTAGTTTCATCAGCAGTTGTACAATATGATGCAAAACACAGGAAAGACTGCATTTTGACTGCACTGGGCCTTTAAAGTGTGTAACAAGTTTTTATATTGGACAAGACTACGAAGTCCCACCCGGTTTCATTCAGTTTTCTTCCGTTTTGTTTGTGCCTAGTTTGTGCCTAGGGACAATGCTGCATGGTCTGCCTGTTATTTTGTTCAGTTTGCCTTGCTAGGTTTTCCTATTTGCAGTCTTTGTAGGATTTGTAATCCTTCATTGCTTATATACTAATCTGTCTTAATTTCTGCATTTCAATGGATGCAGTGAAGACAGCCCATTATGACTTTGCGGTGTGCTWGTATKCWGAGATTATATCGGATCTCGCKCTCTCTCTCTCTCTCTCTCTCTAGGGATCAGAACAAATACAAAGAGGCTGCCCACCTGCTCAACGACGCTCTGTCCATCCGGGAGAAGACTCTCGGCAAAGACCACCCTGCTGTAAGCAAGGACCGTCTTCATGACAACCACACTATGTGGTCAGACTGACCCATATGTGGAATAAAAAGATTTGTCATCAGGTGTTAGTTCATAATAGCCAGAATGGCTTGGTGGGCTTTGTCACTGGGGAGGCAATAATGTACAGCCCGCCTTGGTTACCGTCCCACACTACGTCTCTATATGCATTYCTTGCTTTATCCACATCAATTCCTGATATGGATTTATGTTGCTAGTCTCTTACCTGAAGGTCATCAAGCACAACTGTTCAATACCCTTTCACCTAAACCCAGAGCTAATGCATTTCCAAAACAACTTCACACACAGAGAAATGGTCCTTAGATGTTTATGACCACTTCATCAACATCCATGAGAATGATCCATAAMAATAGGCTGCATCCCAARTGGAACCCTATTCTCTATTTAGTGCAATACTTTTGACCAGGGCCSCTAGAGTGCTTTATRKSTGGTGCCATTTGGGACATAGACCCGTACGCTGCTGGTGTAGTCAAGAGAAAGGAAGGATGACTATGTTTTTGTTTAAGAATAAGCGTTGGAGGAAGTCAATTTGAAGCATGCGCTAGGTGCCATGCCCTGAACTCCCTCTCCCTGGTCCTCTAGACAAACTAATGAAAACACTGTTGGCTATAGGAATCTCACTTATACCAGACCCAAGTGACAGATAGCTAAAACATGCTAGACTGGGCAATATCCATGTTATGGTCTTGATACATCACCTGATGACATAGATGGAAATATTGAWATTATATAAAAATGGTTGCTGGTTAGTGACAACTCCAAGTAGTCTAATCCTCGTTGTGTTTGTTCCTGTCATCCAGGTTGCTGCTACGCTCAACAACCTGGCCGTGCTCTATGGAAAGAGGGGAAAGTACAAGGAGGCCGAGCCACTGTGCAAGAGAGCTTTGGAGATAAGAGAAAAGGTAGGCCATATCCCTGGACCTCTTATCTATTGCTACCCTGACGTAATATTGGTCAGATCACCTGAAAACACACACGTATCTAGGCCTCAGTTCTGATAGAAACTCTCGCAGAATGAAATTCCTGTGACGTGATGATTATAATTACCACGGAGGAGAGAGGGGTTTGGAAGACGAGAGAAAGAACAGTGCAGACGTAACGTAGCAGATACGTTCTGTGCCTCAGAGCCCCAAACAKCTCGCTCCATATTGATCTGGGTTTTATTAGATTTGCTTCTTTCGAGTGGAGAAACCTGATGTTGACTGYTGAAAGAGACTTGGGGATATTATTTAATTAAGCAGATTAGAACACAATCAAAGGTTGAGACGTACTTAAATGGTAGACAACAAAACAGTTAAGCTCTCTGCCTACAGCACTAAGATAGTTGTATAATACRCTTAGAAAAAGCTACTGATTTGTGRTAACGTTTTGGCAGTTTTTATTTGACCGTTTTATAACGGTTTTGGTTGAATTTCTGTTATTTTGACGTTTTGATAATGTGATTCGTTCATGCAACCATATAGATAATTACATGGATACTGTATTGACCTTCCTGGTTGCCAAACRACATATAAATACATATACCTCTTAYGTTTTTGTCCCTCTCAGGTACTGGGCAAGGACCACCCAGATGTGGCCAAGCAGCTGAACAACCTGGCCCTGCTGTGTCAGAACCAGGGCAAGTATGAGGAGGTGGAGTACTACTACTGCCGCGCCCTGGAGATCTACGAGTGCAGACTGGGTCCCGACGACGCCAATGTGGCCAAGACCAAGAACAACCTGGTGAGTACTACTGGGCAACACTTGGGTGGTGTTCAATAGGCACCAAACTGAAGAAAATTGACTGAAACAGGGAGATGGACTACCTGGACTTGTCCAATTTAGAAAAACAAATGATAATGTGCATAGACATTCGCTTACAAAATCACACCCATATAAACCATGTGTGGATTAGTTTGAACTTGCATGTTTGGTTAGAGTCAGGGTTTCTGTGTCCCTAGATTAGTTATGTTCCTGTGGGAGTGGCTTGTAATTACAGTTGTAGATGCTGAAGATGCGTTTTGATAGATTTTAAATAAAAGCATCACTTCACATTCAGCTGTGGAGTTTCAAAGTTCGTATTCTGAAAGACACAGAATTTGATTCAGTCCAGGAGGAACCATCTATATTGGTATTCAGAGAAAAGAAACCAAGGATTTTCCACTTTTAGAGTTTGCGTCACATTCACAGCGTGATTGACACACAGCGGCACCTTTGCTTTGTAGTTAATTGAACTCGTCGCTCTACAAACAGGGGAAAAACGGTCTCAATTAGTATGTAAAGCAAACTGGTGCACTGCACAAGGCCACTGGGGCTTTGTCTATTCTCCGCCAGCTTTCAGAGTCCCGTAGCTAGTCTCGTCCGCCCACTCATATCGTGTCTGCTTTATGATTCATTGAGACCCAGAGGCAGGCGCAGTAGTGCTATATCATTGTTCATGAGCCCCTGAACTACATTGGGGAAATATGTGGATGGATGCATTGGCCATGTTCTTTCAGGGAACGCAGTGTGATTCAATACCCTCGTTTTGATACAACATTGATAAGTACTTTTTTTCTCTCTTTTCTCTCCAGGCATCCTGCTTTCTCAAACAGGGGAAATACAAAGAGGCTGAGATTCTGTACAAAGAGATTCTGACCCGTGCCCATGAGAAAGAGTTTGGCTCTGTCGATGGTAAGAAGAACTGAGTTCTACTGTATGATCTGATGGGTTCTGATTTGAAATACTGTTATTCAGCAGGTAACCTATGGAAAGGAGAAGGTCCGCAGTCTGGTTGTTACACCAGAAGTTAATGGTTATCTGTAGGAGGAATGTATATGGTGGAGTCAATTAAGGTTGGATATGGGCCAAATTGCATTTCCTACATCAATGCTTTTCAATTAAGCTCTTACCTCGGAAGGGGAATATACAAGTAACTGCCAAAATAAAGGAAACGCCAACAAAGTCAATCAATCAAATGTATTTATAAAGCCCTTCTTACATCAGCTGATGTCACAAAGTGCTGTACAGAATTACAGCCTAAAACCCCAAACAGAAAGCAATGCAGGTATAGAAGCACGGTGGCTAGGAAAATCTCCCTAGAAAGGCCAGAACCTAGGAAGAAACCTAGAGAGGAACCAGGCTATGAGGGGTGGCCAGTCCTCTTCTGGCTGTGCCGGGTGGAGATTATAACAGAACATGGCCAAGATGTTCATAGATGACCAGCAGGGTCAAATAACAATAAAGTGTCTTAATAGGGTGTTAGGCCACCATGAGCCAGCTTAAATGCACCTTGGCATAGATTTATACAAATGTCTGGAACTCTACTGGAGGGATGCAACACTATTTTTCCATAACGTCCATAATTTGGTGTTTTGTTGATTGTGGTGGAAAACACTGTCTCAKGCGCCACTCCAGAATCTCCCAGAAGTGTTCAGTTGGGTTGAGATCTGGTGACTGAGACAGCCACGTTATATAGTTTCCACTGTGTTCATGCTCATCAAACCATTCAATGACCACCCGTGCCCTGTGGATGGGGGATTTGTGATCCTATGGTGGCATAGCCATAGTAGCTAAAATAACGGCCTGCCGGGCATTTTTATACATGACCCTAAGCATGATGGGATGTTAATTGCTTAATTAACTCCGGAAGCGTACCTGTGTGGAAGCACCTGCTTTCAATATACTTTGTATTCCTCATTTACTCAAGTGTTTCCAATATTTTGGCATTTACCTGTAGTTTTCTATAATCAAGATATGAGCAGAACTGGTGGAGGTAGTAGGGCAGGGCTCCCTTAGAAAGAAGATGTTATGTTTTTACAACATGCAAATCTTCTCGATATGCCTCTTGTCTTTCCCCAGCGAGCAGGGTCACGGACGGACACAGGGTTAMAAAATGGACAGAGTGCCGTTGATTCGTCAAGGCGAGGCTCGCTCACCAGTCAGAGGATGATAGGATTTTTCAAGAGACGATTCTGAACAAAATAAAGAGGGGTTTTCCCGGTTTAACATATTCGCTTTCCTTGCTCTTATTCCTTTTACGATAAACTTGGTTAAACTCTGCTATTTAATGGTCTGCCTCGAGCGATTCGATATCCTACTTTAGAATGTCGCTTTTGTACAAAAATAGAAAGAGGTGCGACTTGGCACAAGGGAACATTAAAGCTGACAGAGCAAAACTAAAAGAGTTTGGTGGATTCTCGAAATTGCCTCAAGGCTTGTTCATGAATTGGGACAAGGCAACTCTTTGTTTCTGTTGGTTTCGTGAAGTTTAGACAAAGTAGGTGGAGTATATCAATTTTACCATGTGTCATATATTATCTTTGTCTTTTTATTCTTAGAATGGGGTGTATTTGTGACCTCTGTCTCAGCTTGCAAAATAACATACTTGATTGGTCTAGTTTCAATGAGAGAAACTGTATTTAGCAGGTTATTTATCTAGGAGAAATGTTAATTGTACAGTCAATTTCTTGTGAAAGTCCCAAGTCTTGATTATTAATAGTTCAGAATACCTATTGGTTTGAAACAATGACACTTTAAAATGACAACTTTTATTCCATCTGAAGAATGCTGCGTCACACACTTTAAAGAATAGAAATGAGAGGTGCACTGCCTGGTCCTCAGAGCATATACAGTGCATTCGGAAAGTTTTCAGATCCCTAGACTTTCTCCACTTTGTTACGTTACAGCCTTATTCTGAAATTGATTAAATSCCCCCCCCCCCCCCCCYCGTCAATCTACACACGGTACCCCATAATGACAAAGCAAAAACGTCTTTTTAGAAATTTTTGCAAATGTATAATTTTTTTGGGGGGAAATATCACATTTACTTAAGTATATTCTGACCCTTTACTCAGTACTTTGTTGAAGCACCTTTTGGCAGCGATTACAGCTTCAAATCTTCTGGGTATGATGCAACAAGCTTGGCACACCTGTATTTGGGGAGTTTCTCACGTTTTTCTCTGCAGATCCTCTCAAGCGCTGTCAGGTTGGATGGGGAGCATCGCTGCAGAGCTATTTTCAGTACTCTTCAGAGATGTTCGATTGGTTTCAAGTCCGGGCTCTGGCTGGGACGTTCAGAGAATTGTCCCAAAGTCACTTCTGCGTTGTCTTGGCTGTGTGCTTAGGGTCGTTGTCCTGTTGGAAGGTAAACCTTCGCCCCAGTCTGAGGTCCTGAGCGCTCTGGAGCAGGTTTTCATCAAGGAGTTCTCTGGACTTTGCTCCGTTCATCTTTGCCTCGCTCCTGACTAGTCTCACAGTCCCTGCCGCTGAAAAACATTGCAATAGCATGATGCTGCCACCACCATGCTACACCGTAGGGATGGTACCAGGTTTCCTCCAGACAGGACGCTTGGCATTCAGGCCAAAGGGTTCAAGATAATCTTGTTTCTCATAGTCAGAGTCTTTCGGTGTCTTTTGGCAAACTCCAAGTGGGCTGTCATGTGCCTTTTTACTGGGGAGTGGCTTCCGTCTGACCACTCTACCATAAAGGCCTGATTGGTGGAGTGCTGCAGAGATGGTTGTCTTTCTGGAAAGTTCTCCCATCTCCACAGAGGAACTCTGGAGCTCTGTCAGTGTCCATCGAGTTCTTGGTCACCTCCCTGGCCAAGGCCCATCTCCCCCGATTGCTCAGTTTAGAGGCCACTGTGTTTTTTGGGGACCTGCAATACTGCAGAAATGTTCTGGTACCCTCCCCAGATCTGTTCCTCAACACGATCCTGTCTCTTAGCTCTCTGGACAATTCCTTCGACCTCATGGCTTGGTTTTTGCTCTGATATGCGATGTCAACTGTGGGAACTTATATAGACAGGTGTGTGCTTTTCTAAATCATGTCCAATCAATTAAATGTACCACAGGTGGACTCCAATCAAGTTGTAAGARCATCTCAATGTTGATCAATGCAAACAGGATGCACCAGAGTTCAATTCTGAGTCTCATAGCAAAGGGTCTGAACTGTGTGTGTGTAACACTGTTTTTGCTTTGTCATTATGGGGTATTGTGTGTAGATTGCTGAAGTTTTTTTTATTGAATCCATTTCAGAATAAGTTGGAAAAGTCAAGCTGTCGGAAAGTATTCAGAAGGCACTGTATATGTCTGTTTGTGGTCAGCCTGACAACTTTGTACAGAACACCTCTCCTCTGTCTTTATCTGCAGCTGAGAACAAACCCATCTGGATGCACGCCGAAGAGAGAGAGGAGATGAGTAAGGTGGGTTTTGTGTATTTACCTACTCTGATCTCACATGTGTACCTAAGGCCATACTAGGTGGAGCTCTATAACACCTACCTGTATAACAGCACGAATGTTATAGTTACTGTCTGAAGTTCCACTTCCATTCGTCTCTCCTTCTCTCTTTTAATTACTACACTGTTGGAGATAGAAACATAAGCATTTCGCTGCACCTGCGATGACATTGGAAAATCTGTGTATGCGACCAATAACTTTGATTTKATTCCAGGGCAAGCACAGAGACAACACCCCGTACGGCGAGTATGGAGGCTGGTACAAGGCCTGCAAAGTGAACAGGTGAGCCAAGAGCCACGAATTGTGATGACTTAGCTGAGACAACACATTAAGTCATTAGTCTTGTCCCTATTCAAACAGATATTGAGATGATGTATTTCAAAGGTTTCAATATAACAGGGCAATGTGGTTTYGTCAATTATGCATAGCGTTATTAAAAGAGATTAATCTCATGTTCTGAACTTGCAAAACTACGGTGTACCCTACTGCACACACACCTGTCATCATTATGAGTGACCACTGCTGTGTCTGTCGGCCCTCTAGCCCGACAGTGAACACCACCTTGAGAAACCTGGGAGCTCTGTACCGCCGACAGGGCAAGCTAGAGGCCGCTGAGACCCTGGAGGAGTGTGCCATGAGGTCCCGCAAGCAGGTCAGGATAATACTGTAGCTATAAATACTCACACAGTGTATAATGTACACAAATAACCACGGATGACACTGTTTTAACTCAGGACACTGAGGGATTAAAATGGGTTTAATTGTAATTTTTTTGTCAACAATCTACACAAAATATGCTCTAATTCCAAAGTGGATGAAACATTTAAATATTTCTAAAAGTTTAATGAAAAAATAAAACATGAATATACTTTGATTAGATAAGTATTCACCCCCCTGAGTCGATGCATGTTAGGAACACCTTAGGCGGCGATTACAGCTGTAAGTCTTCTTGGGTAAGTCTCATAAGAGCTTTGCACACCTGTATTGTGCAATATTTGCCAATTATTCTTTTCAAAATTCTTTAAGCTCTGTCAAGGTGTTGGGATCATGGCTAGACTGCAATTTTCAAGGCTTGCCATAGATTTTCAAGTTGATTTTAGTGAAAAGAGTAAATTGGCAAATCAGGAATATTCCCTTTCTTCTTGGTAAGAAACCGTGTAGATTTGGCTTTGTTGTAGGTTGTCCTGCTGAAAGGTGAATTCCTCTCCCAGTGTCTGGTGTAAAGCAGACTGAAGCAGGTTTTCCTCTGGATTTTGCCTGTGCTTGCCTCCAAGTTTATTTTTTATCCTGAAAAACTCCCCAGGCTTTGCCGATGTCAAACATACCCATACCATGATTCATCTACCACCATGCTTCGAAAACACTGTAAATAGGCAGTTACTCAGTGTTGTTGGATTTGCCCCAAACATAAGGATTTGCATTTAGAAAAAGTTTATTCCCTGTTTAATGTAGTATTAATTTAGTGCCTTGTTTTGAGATATTTTGGATTCTTTTCACTGTGTCATTTAGGTCAATATTTTGGAGTCACTACAATGTGTTGATCCATATTCTCTTTTCTCCCATCACAGCCATTGAACTCTGTAGCTGTTTTAAAATCACTAATGGCCTCATGGTGACATCACTGATGTGTCTGGGTGGTTTAATGCATCATCCACAGCATGATTATTTACTTGACCATGCTTGAAGATATATTCAATGTTGGATTTATTGTTACCCATCTACCAATCACTGCCCTTCTGAGGCTTTCGAAAAGCTCCCTGGTCTTTGTAGTTGAATGTGCTCCATATTCAAGGGACCTTACAGTTGTTGTATGGGGGACAGAGCAAGGGTTAGTCATTCAACGATCATGTCAATCTCTATTTCACACGGTCAATACATATAACTTGTGATTTGTTAAAGGGAAATGTGAAAAAAAATGCCAGCTTCATATTCGTCATCTCCAGCACCACCCCAACATCAACATATGYGGRAAAAAAATAATTTAAGCCACATTTGACCACTGAACTAATTTAGTCTTGTCTAAACAAAGGAGGTGAATACTTATGAAATTACTACTTTAGTAAAAAAAAAAAAATGAAATCACTTTGACATTATGGAGTATTTGGTGTAGATCAATGACAAAAAAATAAAATTCAATCTTTCTCAATCCCAAATTTTGTGAAAAAAGTTTGAGGGGATGTAGACTTTCTATAGTCACTGTATATGCCTAAAGCTACAATGCTTTTGTGATACTTGAATACTTGTATGATTTGAATAAATATTTTCTCATATACCAATAAACCATTAGTGCACATCTATTGCGTAAGTTGGTACAGTATGCATTACCTGCTCATAGGATGGGCAAAGAATCTCATGCTATTTTTTCCTCTCTCTACCATGCTTTGGATGCAGATCAACACAGTAAGTGGTTTAATTATAACAGGAACTGTCAATAGTCTCCATGTATCCCTACTAACATCACTCTCATGTAACTGTCATTGTGGTGTCCATGTCTCTGTAGTGGCTCCATTGTCTCCATGCACCAGCAGAATGCCTGAGGCAGTGGAACAAATATCACATAGCACCCCCTGTAATTCCACTCTAATTTCACAGCCGAACTGTACCAGAATGCACTAGCTAGCCATTTAATTGTTCAAGGTTAGTGATTTCTTAAAGTGTGGGTTTGCGTGTGTATGCATGTGTTTGTTTGTTTGTGTGTATTTGTGTGTGTGTCTGTGGCGCCTGTCTTTGGTACCTCCCCCAGGGCATAGACCCCATCCAACAGACACGTGTGGTGGAGATCTTAAAGGATGGCGAGGGGGACAGGGAGAGGCGGAGGAGCCGGGACAGCCTGTCCAGCGTCAAGTACGAGAGYGGCTCTGAGACCGTCGAGGAAGTGAGTATGGGCGTAGAGTGGAACGGGGTGAGTACAAATCCACATCAATTTATTCAGTCCCCTAAATTCCGGTGGCCTTAATGATGGACAGAGCAGTTATACACAGTACGCTGATGGGCTGGTACAGGTTGCACACCCCCCGCAGCCCTAATCTTAAACACTGCACACTGCATACAGTGGTTGTGTACCAATTCTACACACTTTTCCCGAAKTGTGTACTTGCGCACTACCTATCATGKATTTAAAAGCATTRGATTGGTGTGTAAKCATTTGCTGSAGGGAGTTAAATCCATGAGAGGGWGTGTACCGTCGCCTGAAGCGCACATTTCGGGTGAAGCATGAAACATTTGGGAGGCTGACAGTGTCATCARTAGTACAGTATGTGTGCAAGGCAATCAAGGCTGTTCACCCCTGGTCCTGGAGATGCATCTATAAGGAATTCTATTCCAGATATATATACTGTATCAGTCAGSCAGCTCTCTGTATTATTGCCCTGTCCTCACCAAAGCGTCACCTGTAAATCCTTTTTGGAAAGGCACAAAGCTGATTGAGTGCTGGCATAACCTGATGTGTAACTCCTGTTCATTTTAACTGCTGGCTTTGTATGTGTTACATTTTTTGGGTGGCGCTTGTTGAAGTATTTTATTTCTCGTTTTAATATCCAACAGTTTTGTTAAATGTTGCTTAAACAGGAGAGAAACAAATGGCACAGGTTCACTCTGGGGCATCCTGGGAAGGCAGAATCCCTTTTTACAGAATTCACCAGGCTAATTCACCAGGCTGACACCTAGCTAATGTGTCAATCTGATGGCTCACAGCTTGATTAGTATAGGGGTGGCAGGTAGCCTGGCGGGTAGAAGTGTTGGGCCAGTAACCGAAAGGTTGTTGGATCGAATCCCCGAGCTGTCAAGGTAAAAAATAAGTCGTTCTGCCCCTGAGCAAGGCAGTTATCAAATTTTATTTTATTGGTCACATACACATTTTTTATTTTTTTTATTTCACCTTTATTTAACTAGGCAAGTCGGTTAAGAACAAATTCTTATTTACAATGACAGCCTAGGAACAGTGGGTTAACTGCCTTGTTCAGGGGCAGAACGACAGATTTTTACCTTGTCAGCTCGGGGATTCGATCCAACAACCCAATGCTCTAACCACTAGGCTACCTGCCACCCCTAGTAGTATCTAACAATACACAAATCTAAAAGTAAAATCATGGAATTAAGAAATAYATATAAATATTAGGATGARCAATGTCGGAGTGACATTGACTAAAATACAGTAGAGTAGAATACAGTATATACATGAGTAAAGCCGTATGTAAACATTGTTCAAGTGACTAATGTTCCATTATTAAAGTGGCCAGTGATTCCATGTCTATGTATACAGGGCAGCAGCCTCTAAGGTGCAGGGTTAAGTAACCGGGTGGAAGCCGGCTAGTGATGGCTATTTAACAGCCTGATGACCTTGAGATGGAAGCTGTTTTTCAGTCTCTCAGTCACAGCTTTGATGCACCTCGCCTTCTGGATGATAGCGGGTTGGACAGGCTCTGGCCCGGGGGGTTGTTGTACTTGATGATCTTTTTGGCCTTCCTGTGACATCGGGTGCTATAGGTGTCCTGGAGGACAGGCAGTGTGCCCCCGGTGATGCGTTGGGCAGACCGCACCACCCYATGGAGAGGCCTGCGGTTGCWGGCGGTGCATTTGATGATGCAGCCCGACAGGATGCTCTCAATTGTGCATCTGTAAAAGTTTCTTAGGGACCACGCCTAATTTCTTCAGCCTCCTGAGGTTGAAGAGGCTCTTGCGCCTTCTTCACCACACTATCTGTGTGGGTGGACCATTTCAGATTGTCAGTGATGTGTACGCCGAGGAATGTGAAGCTTTCCACCTTCTCCTGTCGATGTGGATAGGGGCGTGCTCCCTCTGCTCTTTCCTGAAGTCCACGATCAGCTCCTTCATTTGGTCGACGTTGAGGGAGAGGTTATTTTCCTGGCACCACTCCGCCAGGGCCATCACTGTTCCCCGGGCGCCGATGACATGGATGTCGATTTAAGGCAGTCCCCTGCACCTCTCTGATTCAGAGGGGTTGGGTTAAAAGGTGGAAGACACATTTCAGTTGAATGCTAACATCTCTGTTGACGAGTATACRATACGTAAAACACTAAACAAGAATGGTGTTCATGGGAGGACACCACGGAAAAAGCCACTGCTGTTCAAAAGTTGAAGTTTGCAAAAGTGCACCTGGAAAATATTCTATGGACAGATTAAACTAAAGKTGAGTTGTTTGGAAGGAACACACAACACTATGTGTGGAGAAAAAAAGGCACAGCACACCAACATCAAAACCTCATCCAAACTCTAAAGTATGGTGGAGGGAGCATCATGGTTTGGGTCAGTTTGCTACCTAAGGGCCTGGACAGCTTGCAATCATCGACAGAAAAATGAATTCCCAAGTTTATCAAGACATTTTGCARGAGAATGTAAGGCTATCTGTCCGCCAATTGAAGGTCAACGTTTTACCATCCTTAAAAATATATAAATWGTCTTTGACTTTTCCACATTTGGTTACTTTACATACAGCCTTATTCTAAAATTRATTAAATAAAAAAAATACTTTGCAATCTAYAMAATACCCCATAATGGCAAAGCGAAAACATGTTATTTCATGGTTTTGATGTCTTCAGTATTATTCTACAATGTAGAAAATAGTTAAAATAAAGAAACTCTTGAATGCGTAGGTGTCCAAACTTTTGACTGATACTGTGTATGTATATATATATATATATATACGTATATATATATATATATATACTTTACCAGTTTTATATATGTGATTTAGCCAAATGAGTATAGGGGACACACTGTAGGGTGGTATTTGGGATTCCCTTCTCTGGTACTGCCCTGAGATCCCCAGTCTGAGTCTGTGCCTCCTTCTTTCACTAGCACACCCAGCCACTCCTCACTGCACCCCTCCCAAACGCGCATGTTCCACAACTGCTAGGCTGCGAGGCTCACCTTTTTAACACAGGCCAGCGATGTTTAACGTGTTGTGTTCCGTTGGTTTGAACTGCACTACATTACCCATTAACCACCTGCTGTGCTGCGGCTGATTCACGTGTCATCATAATCCTTTCCGTAATCTTCTGCATATGTTCATGTCATAATTTTCATATCTGGAATTTATCTTTTRAAGAAGGGTAGAGTATATATTTGTTGAATCGTGTATGATGGCTGAACAAATATGATGCTTGCTATCACAGTCTGAACTCAATTATTCGGATATGCMGAGGGTTTAAAAAATATATGTTTTCCATTTGCCAAAATTCAGTCTCCTACAGGAATTCTGCGGACCTAGTACCATATCATCAGACCGTTCACATAGGTGTAATTAATGATCTTGTAAGAAGATGACAAAGCTCACTCATCCGCTTGAGTTCTGCCAATGAGATTGCTACAAATTGATTTTGATAGATCACACTATTAAATTGTCCAATGAGGTTCACAGCAGCCCATACATTTATTGAGGTTTGTGCCGGGTCTCCTCAAGGTAAATCTTGGTTGGTGAATGCTCGCGTTTATCATCCTTGTGATGGCCATAGCTGTTGAAATAATATCATGGCAATCAAGGGGGAAACTCTTCAGATTCAAGAACATGTTTCTCCATCCATCCATCCATTGCAATGAAAGCATGAATAGAGAATCAATCAATATTTCATACATGTACAACTGTAAGAACATGTCAAATTCTACAATAAAAGGTTCCTTCTAAGCATAATTATGCTGTTTTCTTAACTCATTTTGAGTATGGGATGCTCATCACTTCCATGTATAATTCTGGTGTGGTACTTACTACCAGTTCATCACCTACATTGATTCATAAGCTGTGTTTTTTTTCATTAGGAAACTTTTCTTGACTCTTCCTGGGTCAATAGGTCAGACGTCTTTCACTTTGAATCGTTCGAAGTGCAATACAGTTGGTTTGTTGAAACGTGATCTTGTCTTCTGGATTCTGACTCCTTTGTGCAGTGTAAAGGCTAGTGTGTGACTCACTGAGTATACAAAACATTAGGGACACCTCGTTCCATGGCGTAGTTTTCACCTGGTGTGCCCATGATCCCTTATTGATGTCACTTGTTAAATCCACTTCAATCAGTGTAGATAAAGGGAAGGCCTTGAGACAATTGAGACGGATTGTGTATGTGTGCCATTCAGAGGGTGAATGGGCAAGACAAAAGTGCCTTTTGAATGGGGTATGGTAGTAGGTGCCAGGCGCACCGGTTTGTGTCAAGAACTGCAACGCTGCTGGGTTTTTCACGCTCAACAGTTTCACGTGTATCAAGACTGGTCCACCACCCAAAGGACATCCAGCCAACTTGACACATCTGTGGGAAGCATTGGAGTTAACATGGGCCAGCATCCYTGTGGAACACTTTTGACACCTTGTGGAGTCCATGCCCAGACGAATTGAGGCTGTTCTAAGGGCAAAAGAGGGGGGGGTGCAACTCARTATTAGGAATGTGTTCTTAATGGTTGGTATACTCAGTGTATATTGAATAGCCTATTTACTGCATTACCAGTTATGAAAAAATACAAGTATGCTGAAAACAGCATTGTTGGCGCAAGGTCCCTTCCCTCTTACATCCTTACTCCTTTCTCACTGTGTTGAACAAGTGTTCGAGAGCGGTACACGGAGGGTAGTGGGGATTTTCTGTGCAGCATGGAAGCAGGTGTTGTGTTCGTATCCTGTAGTTATGAAGAACTTGTCTCAGTATGTGTGCCTGTGAAAAATGCATGATTTGAATGTGCGTATGTACTGTGCTTGTGATGTAGGTGCCTTTTTGCATCGTCTATGCATGTCATCCTCTTCAAGTTCCCTTCTCTTTCTGTTTGTGCAACTACTAACCTACCCTTTTGATGATTACCCTTGCCATGGCAACCAATCAGCCTGTCCATCAAATGTTCCTCCTTCATTCAGTGGATTGTACTCTTCCTCTTGATTCCGGCATTCTACTAAGGTTGGACCAAAGCTGGGGGGGGTTGGGGAGGGGTCATTATGTCAGAAAACAGACTAGAATATCAGAGCTATTATATCATGTATTATAAGGTAGCCTAGTAGGGGGTGGGGGTTACAATTTGGGCTGTTATCACTTAACATAGACTACCTTATGTTATCTAACATATCTATAACAAAAATRTTTATTCATTACAATTTAAGATATGTTCATAACAATTAGCTGTCCTGCATTCATATGATCAGGCCTATACATATTCCTCTCTTGTGCCACTGCTGGTTTCTTCACAGCAGTATATCATATGTATAGAGAGATGGATAGATTTTCAGGTGTATTAGCCATGGTCAGTACAGACACCTCTCTCTTTACCCAGCCTCTCAATTTGTTAGTTCGATGACTGTGCTGCTGAAGTGCTGATGCTTGCAAATGCCCTTCAGTCTGCAGTGCACCGTCACTGGCTGGGCTCGCTGTGCCAAGTCCACCCACAGAGACGGTACAGCAAACAGCTGAGTCACAGTGACTGACTGCACACAGACACAATAGTAACATCACTGACCAGCCCTGTAGGCGGAGGGAGGCTGTAGCTCCATCCAGAAACTGCCCACTGTTTATTCCTTCATCAAACAAAACACAGCTGTGATGCTGCAGGCTATTTAGGTCAGTGGATGAATTTCATGTGTTCGGAAAGGCTATTTGATTTGATTGCCAGTCATTAATTTGCTATTTTATGGTGAAGCTGTAAAAGTACATCGATAAACGCATAGGCCTACACATTTATTTCTGCGCTTCGAATAGGAAGGCAGAGCCACATAAGTCTCAACATAAGCATGCTTCCTTTCTATTTAAACATGTATGCCATGCAAATTAAGATGGATTCTATTTTACATCAAGAGTAGATCATACTGCAGTGCAGATTTGGCCAAGGTCACGTCTTTTCTCATTAGGATAATTAAGATGCCCCCACCCCAGAGCTTTTTAATCATATGTTTGTTTGTGTGTTTTTCCTCTTTCCTTCAGGCCTAAGCCACATCAAGATTATTCCTCCATCCTTCTCTCCTCTTCCCCAACCAAAATAGTAAAGGATGTTTTTGTCGATTCCCTTTGGCCTTCTCTTCTCTCCTACCACCAAATGAAAAGCTCCTCCTCTGCCATTCCCGGTGTCCTCGGCGAGACTGCTCCCTGTTGTCACCTCTGTCCCTGTACTGACAACCGTTGGGATGTTTGGTTTCCTCTTCCCTCTGATCCCTCTTTCTCTTTTCACCCTTTTCTTTCACTAACCCCGTCTTGCTCCTTCGTCAGAATTTTCTCTGCCTATTCCCATAACATGAAGTCATGCCTATCACATTCTCCTCTAAAACTCATCAACTCTCTCTCTCTCTCCACCTCAGTCTTCTTCTAACATGCATCTGTAATATTCAACTGTATTTAATAATGGCATGATAGAAGGGGTAAGTGTTTGGAAATACGGTGGCCCGTTGGGAACACAGAGCAAAGCAGAAATGCCAGAGTGGTTTTGGACAATGACCTGCAACTGCTCCCACAGCCCTTAACATCTGCCCAAAACGCCAGTCYGTTACCATGACAACACCTGTGCTTTTGCCTTCACAACATAGCTGTGGTTTGACTGTCTGCATCTCACATCTCCCTTCAGGACTTCACTGTTGCTTTGCATTGGCCTCAGTCTGTATTTGTGTTGGAGTGGCTTTGCCTTCTATAGCGTACACGCACACTCCCAGGACTGTAAGCAGCTGGCAGGTGAAAATAGTCTGTGATCAAATACAAAATGGCTTGGGGTCTGCAGTTGACAGACTTGGTGCCTGTATCTTAAAATATAAATTTGCTTCCTTAAAGTTAATTTCATMATTTTGAAGTGTAACCATATGCCTGAGCAGTTTTAAAAAGGTACTGTATTGTAATAAATGCTTATKACTTTGGTATGTTAGGTTGGCTAACTCTGACAAAAGTGGGGATGTTGGGGTTTCAAACGTATCCTCTTTTTCTATATTTTTTTTCCTATTCATTTTTAATTTAGTGTGTTTTTCTTCTTATTTACAACTTTTATTATGCTTGCTGTGTATTGACTGCCGAAGAAGGCGGTGGTATGTCAACCTACTATACTACCAATATGTGGTCTTATAGTAACCGCTGCCTGTTTGTCTTGATGGACTAAAACACACTGCAGCATTTTCAGCCTGTGTAATACAGCAGCTTTATAAGCAAACTGTCCTTGTCACCTTCACAATTTCCCTAGAGCTCGAGTTCTTCTTGGCTAGACTGCTCTCCCTCCTTTGATGCATAGCATTTTACATACTGTAGGCCTATTGTTTACCGTGCATAGGTTACATTTCAAAAAGGGAATAGTGGCACATTATCTGGTTAAAGGCTACTGTAACAGAACCAACATGTAACGTTACCAAAACATCYCTGTTTCGAAGCAACAGCACATCTGTTGCCTTCAAATTAGATTTTTTTTAAACCTCTGAGACCAAGGGCAAGTTAGTGACCACGTGGGCTCTTCATTGCCTGCTTTATATTGCCTTTGAATATGTTGGTGTTGCGATTATAGGACATATTAGTGTTGCCATTTTGAGGAAACATATGAATCATTGCATGTGTGTATTTGTGTGTTTTTAATATGTTGCCTTCCCTACCCCTYACATCACACAGTTCATTACAGGTGAACATTGTCCATTTTGACTAGACCTCTTTTAGAACCGCAAAACCCATAGTCAGTGCTGGTTTAAGATCATTATCTTAAGTGTTTAACTAACTGAATGTAATATAATTTCCATATTATGCGTAAATGTAGTAATGATATTTTATGGATTTGATAAGGCACTCATCRCACAGGCTTTTGAAATGTCCTTTGCCATTCCTAACCCTAAAGCATACTTTTAAGAATGCAAGCAACACTGAAAAAGAGGGAGAGAAACGACAATGTTCATCATGTAATTCTGACAGTATTATTGTTATAGTGGAATGCTGATTAATTATTAAAGTTGCCTGTAATTGATGTTATATAGTGTGAACTTCTGTTTCCTAGGGCAGGAGTAAACTCCATGGCAAGCTCTATAAGCACCATCTTAGAATGTAGGACTGCATAATGTTTACCATTTCTTCTTGCATTGTGATTGTTGCATCAATGCTTGTTGGTATTCCCAAATAAAGTTTTTAATTTGTGAGGTGTCATTTCTCTCTGCACATCTTCCTGGTCATGAAAATGTACGCAGCAGGTTAGTAGAATTATCGTAGCAGGTTACGAGACTGAGGTTAGGGTTAGTGAAAATGCTATGAAAATCACTTTATATCAAAGTGCTGTGAAAAGTGTCCAGTTCAAAAGATGCTACCAAAGTCTGGTTTGGGTCCAGAGGGACCTGTTATGTAGGACAGACACGTCTGGATGAAAGTGATGCATGGATTGACAGGTGGAGCCCACTGTAGACCACTTCTATAGTGAAATAAACATTCATACWCCTCTTCCACTTGTGTACCTTTTACCTCTATTCATTTACATTTACATTTAAGTCATTTAGCAGACGCTCTTATCCAGAGCGACTTACAAATTGGATAAAGATGGCCACGTTTAAAAAAATATATAATTAAAAAAGGATCCCCTACCTACAGGAAATACTAATTGGCCTATGCCACAAGCGTATTCATGTCAACTTCAATCTGAAATGAACACAAAATAACTGATAACCCAGTAATGCCACATCTATTTAATCAATGTGGAGTGAGTGGATTGGGCTGTGGATTGTGAAAGTGCCTGCTAGCTTAATGAGCTGTGGTTTTCTGCAGGTCTACTGATTTGCACTGATTGTGTAATTTTAATATGTATATAGGGTCCCTGATGTGTGGTTGTCTTTGTGTTTACTGATTGGTTTTGATTGTATATGTGTACAGTATGTGTAGGGTCATTGATGTGTGGGTGTATCTACAGGATGGTAGTGGGGCGCTACAGCGCAGTGGTTCCCTAGGGAAGCTAAGGGACGTCCTGCGTAGAAGCAGCGAGCTACTAGTGAAAAAACTACAGGGCAATGGACCTCCAGAACCAACCAGAACCAGCACCAAGTAAGAACAACACCGTCACCGAGTCGTGTTCTTTAGGGCACACAGCAGAAAACATTTTGCAATGGACATAGTCCAACTTCATCTGTTTGGTGCCTAATGAAAAGAACTCGATGAAAGTCATGGGGGAAAAAACAGTGTCAAGATGCTTGGCCAATCTGAAACATACTTTTCACATTAACATGACAAAATCTGCTAAAGCTGGTAAAGCAGACACCTGCTCAGATCACAAACAACCTCTTGTGTCCTTCAGGCCTGGGTTCAAATACTATTTCAATTACTTTCACATTTGGATATTTCAACTTTTTTTTAAAAATGCAAGTAGTTGAATATATTTGGAAATACACAAATATTCCATGCAATTGAACCCAGGTCTTTTTCATCCYAGGGGTATTTGAAATAATGTATTTGGAAACAAGTATTTGAAAGTAGTTTCTAATAGTAGGCTATTTATGGGAACTTATTAGAAAATACTTTCAAATAGAAGTAGTTGATTCAGACACATTATTTGAAAAAACAAAAATACACAAGTATTTAAAATACAAATACTTAAACATGCATGTATTTGAACCCAGGTCTGGTGTTCTTAAAGGCCCAGTGTAGTCAAAAACATGATTTTTTTCTGTGTTGGAATAATACTGTGACAATGATAACGCCCTTTTAGTGTAAGCGCTGTTTGAAAACACCACCTGGATTTTCTGCMTGTTTTGGTGGCAAGGAGTTTTGGTTTGCCAGGCGACGTCACCAACAGTAGACCATAATAATAGACCAATAACAGAGTTTCAATCCTCTGCCAATAACCGCTAGTTTTCAGGTAAAATATGCCTCCCACTAGGCTTGTCCATCACTCAGACCACTCCCAGACAGTCCTAGCAAAAGTCTGACTTGACAAAATCTGTCATTCTGTCCCTGAACAAGGCAGTTAACCCACTGTTCCCCGGTGGGTCTTCATTGTAAATAACTATTTGTTCCTAACTGACTTGCCTAGTTAAATAAAGGTTACATTTAAAATTTTTGGGGGGTGTTCCAACAGCATGAAGAGAGCTGCCTCCCTGAACTACTTGAACAAGGCCAGCGACCTAGATGGCTTCCAGGTAAGAGACCCTGTCTAGTAGCTCCGTGGGATGTAGAAATGAGGGCTCCATATGACTGCTACAGTAATATGCCTATATTAAGGTATGAAAGCAGTGAGGCTGAGATGTTAGTAATAAAARTGATTCTTTGTATACTTCGCCGTCCTGCAAATGGTACCGGAGCATCGGCTCTCGGACCAACAGGCTCCGAGACAGCTTCTACCCTCAAGCCATAAGACCGCTAAATAGCCAGACTGCTAAATAGTCAACCAATGGTATCCGAACTATCTGTATACACACACAAACTGTCACACCCACACAAATCCCTCACACTTTCAAACAACACACGCACACACATGCATAGAGACACAAAACAAACATACATATGCAATACATTAGCACACACACACATTTACACTCATTTGCTGCTGCTACTCTGTTCTTTATTTTACTCTTATCTATCCAGATGCCTAATCACTTTACCCTGCCTTCGTGTACATACACTATCTACCTCTAAGTACCTCTATACATTAATCTGGTACTGGTGCTCCCTGTATATAGCTTCTTTCGTGTGTATTTTATTTTATACCTCTTATGTTAGTTACTATTTCATTTTTTTATCATTAATTTTAAAACTCTGCATTGTTGGGAAACGTTCGTAAACAAGCATTTCATTGTAAAGTCTACACCAGTTGTATTCGGCGCATGTGATAAATAAAATGTTATTTTATTTGTGTGGTAGCTTCTTTCCTTTAATTATGATGCATATATTGATGCGCCCCTCTCTCTAACTCCTCTTGTCTCTCTTTCTTTCTCAGGGTCCAGGCATCAGCAGGCTAAAGGAGAGCCGTGGCCTGAGCTCCAGCACTGCAGATCTGTACAGCGGAAACTGAGAAATGAGCAACATACTAGCACACGTTACTCCTGTCTCAGCCCACCATAATAACCACTGCCCCAAAGAAACATCTAGCTACTACGCCAATTCAGCTCCCAGAGCCAGAAGCCCAAAGATACAGCGACACCTCGATCTCGGCTACCATAACCACTGCCCTAAAGACACATCCATGTTGCTCGAAAGTCTTCTGAGCCTTGAACCCAAAGATGCAGTTGCCTGTTTCTTTCAGATACTCTGGTCCCCAAAGACATGCCCGCTTCTCCCTCTCAGTAATCGGGACCTGCTCCCAAAGACCCCCCTGCCACACCCTCCACCAGTGAGGGAATGTTTTCTGGGCTAGAGGTATACAGGGTATGTTGGCTATGGGACACATTAAAAACAGGGCATTTCCTGAAACAGGTGTGTGTCCCTATAGGCTATTGGGATCAGACTGGGAAACKACCCAGCAAGAAACACACCTCTTGTGAAATGTTTCCTGTATATCCTTAGTAAATAACTATAGGCGTGTGTGTGTGTACACGCTTTAGTTACATCTGGAATCTTTGTTGCCATTGCTGTGCTTTTCTGTAATTGCGATATGTTTATACATCCCTGTAAAATACTGTAACATTTTGTTTATTTGTGATGAATCCTACCGTTTTTGATTTTAGTATTCCTGTGCTGCTATTCCTTGTTTTAACATTGCAAATTGTTTTGCATTTTTACCTTGTAAAACAAAAACAGATTGGTTTGCTGTCATTCTGGCAGGATTTACATAACCTTAAGATTTATTAACCCTTTAGTTGCCTATTGAGATTCCTAGGGAGACAGGGTGTTGGTAGAACGCTTTGGATAATAGGGCGAATAAAATGAAATACTGTGTGACTAGTATAGGAGGGTGTCCTAAATGGCACCCTATTCCCTACATAGTGCTCTACTTTTGACCAGGGCCCTCCTATGGGCCTTGGTCAAAAGTAGCATACTAAATAGAGAATAGGGTGCCATTTGGGAAGTAGCCATAGATAACAGGGGTGATGTTAAGCACATTGCTGCCACCCGCTGGTGCCATTGTTGTTCTGAAGTAAGATGCTTGAAAAGTCGGYGAATTCACAGGATGGCTCCACCCAGAATGAGCTCATTGAATTTACTGTCTGATGTTAGGATCACYACCAGCAGGCACTCTCTTAAGAGTATGGTTTAAATTGGAGTTACTTATATACACACATTTAGAAATGTATCATACTGATTATTTTTGGGAGTGATACTTTTGCACAACTCTTGGATGGGTCTCTATCTTTTGATTTACATTTGACTCATTTAGCAGACGCTCTTATCCAGAGCGACATACAGTAGTGAGTGCAACATTTTATTTATTAACATATTTTGTTTGTACTGGGCCCCCATGGGTATTTAACCCACAACCCTGGTGTTGGAAGTGCCACACTGGACCAACTGATCAACTGTAATGTAAAGAAAATCAACACTGAACATAAATGGCATGTTATGTGATTGTAAAGGAGTTKCTTGGCTTGTTGTGTGTTTGGTCATATTCACTAGGCACAAAATGAAAGAAAACTGTCAAACGGGGAGGTGCTATCTGAAAATGTACAAAAGGAAACACTTTCGTTTGACGTTACACAAAGTCTTGAAACGTTTTGAAACAGTGTGCCCTAATGAATACGACTTTGTTCAACACTTTGTTTTTGTTGTCCTTTTAACACTGGTACATATTGGGTATCTGCATAGTAGTTTGACAGATATCTCTCCACACTTTTCATAATCAGGGTTTGTGAGATGTAAGGCTTCTTTCTATCTACTCTCCATATTTAAACGATTCATCTTTTGTACTTAAAAGCCATTCAGGTACAGCTGAACAATATGCTGCAATGCATCTGCTCTAGTAAGGTTCTGTCTGTCTTGTATCTATTTTGGTTCTTACATGTTATACTGGATATGTCATCTGTACATCGGTCTTTTCCACTGTCGGTTCTGTTTTTCTGTCTACCAATAAAAATGTGTTCCCCTGCCCATTGTGCCTAACTCTCTTGCTCTCTGTTATATTACATTTTAGAAAGTGACGGGTATTCGACTGGCAGACACCTGAGGGGTGTACTATGAAGCTGGATAGAGGACTTAGTGAGCTAAGTGTGGGATAACCGTTGACACGATGGTGGCTCACCTGGTACCCTGTGTATCTACAATGTAATATAACAGAGCAAGAGCATGTTATTGTTACTCATTGTGTAKTTATTCCAATAGTYATTATTTTTCTATTTTTCTCTCTGCATTGTCYGTAAGGACGTAAGCATTTCACTGTTAGTCTACACCTGTTGTTTACTAAGCATGTGACAAAGAAATGTTGATTTCATCTGATGGGATTGAACTATATAATTTTTTCACACCCAGCAGATCATCTCTAATATAATTAGATAATAATCAAATCACTGTCTGTCAGCTACATACTTTTGTAATTRACTAGGTTTACAATTCACCCTTGGAGTCAGGTGGTGTAGGCCTACTGGGTTAAAAAGATGCCTTAGAATATACGTTTTTTTAATCACTTTGGTACATTTTCCAGATGCAAGTGGTACAGTACTTTATATTTTCAAAACTGATAACWCTTGCAATGTCTTATGTTCAGATCCTTTGATTGAAAAAAAATCGACAATATGCACATCCAACTTATCAGGTGCAGGACAGAAGAACGTATCAAAGAAAACATTTATGTTGGCAATGTTCTCATGGTGATGTATTGACGCACAGAGACTATGGTGGTCTGCTTGAAACACGTAGGTATTAGTGAGCAAGACAGCGCTGACAGAGATGGTTGCCTCGCTTCTAGTCCTTAGGAAACTATGCAGTACTTAGTTTTTATGTATTATTTCTTACATTGTTAGCCCAGAAAATCTTAAGTGTTATTACATACAGTTGGGAAGAACTATTGGATATCAGAGCAACGTCAATTTACCAACGTTACGACCAGGAATATGACTTTCCCGTAGAGGATCCCTTGTTCGCACCACCACCCAGGACATTGGGTCTGATTCCAGAGGCCGACCCAAAACAACGTCGCCGCAGAAGAGGTAGATGGGGCGGCCTCCTAGTCAGACTTCGAAGGTGTGCACACSGCCCACCGCTTCCGAGTATATTACTCGCCAAAGTCCACTCTCTAGATAACAAGGTAGACAAAATTAGGGCAAGGGTTGCTTTCCAGAGAGACATCCGGGATTGTAAAATTCTCTGTTTCACAGAAACATGGCTCTCGGGATATGTTGTCGGAGTCGGTACAGCCACCGGGATTCTTTATGCGTCGCGCCAACAGAAATAAACATCTCTCTGGGAAGAWGGGCGGGGGTGTATGCTTCATAATTAACGACTCATGGTGTAATCGTAACAACATACAGGAACTCAAGTCCTTTTGTTCACYTGACCTAGAATTCCTTACAATCAAATGAGGACCACGAATTCTCGTTGGGTTATTTTCACAGCCGTGTATATCCCTCAAGCCGATACCACAACGGCCCTCAAGGAATTACACTGGACTCGATGCAAACTGGAAACCATATATCCTGATGCTGCATTTATTGTAGCTGGGGATTTTAACAAAGCAAATTTGAGAACAAGGCTACCTAAATTCTATCAGCATATTGATTGTAGCACTCGTGCAGGCAATACAATGGATCACTGCTACTCTAACTTCTGCGATGCATACAAGGCCCTCCTCTGCCCACCCTTCGGCAAATCCGACCACGACTCCATTTGGCTCCTACCGTCCTAGAGGCAGAAACTCAAACAGGATGTATCCGTGACTAGAACTATTCAACGCTGGTCTGACCAATCGGAATCCACACTTCAAGATTGTTTTGATCACGCGGACTGGGAAATGTTTCGGACAGCCTCAGAGAATAACATTGATTTATATGCTGATTCGGTGAGTTAAGGAAGTGCATTGTAGATGTTGTACCCACTGTGACTATTAAAACCTACCCTAACCAGAAACTGTGGATAGATGGCGGCATTTGCGCAAAACKGAAAAGTGCGAACCACTGCRTTTAAAAATGGAAAGATGACTGGGAATATGGCCGAATATAAAYAGTGTAGTTATTCCCTCTGCAAGGCAATCAAACAAGTGTAATGTYGGTATAGGGACAAAGTGGAGTCGTGATTCAACGGCTCAGGCACGAGACGTATGTGGCAGGGTCTACAGGCAATTACGGACTACAAAAAGAAAACCAGCCATGTCACGGACACCGACGTCTTGCTTCCAGAAAAACGAAACACCTTCTCTGCCCGCTTTGAGGATAATACAGTGCCACAGACGTGGCCCGCTACCAAGGACTGCGACCCCCCCCTCTCCTTCTCCATGGGCCAACGTGAGTAAAACATTTAAATGTGTTAACCCTCACAAGGCTACCGGCCCAGACGGCATCCCTAGCTGCGTCCTCAGAGCATGCGCAGATCAGCTGGCTGGTGTGTTTACGGACATATTCAATCAAATCAAATGTATTTATATAGCCCTTCTTACATCAGCTGATATCTCAAAGTGCTGTACAGAAACCCCGCGTAAAACCCCAAACAGCAAGCAATGCAGGTGTAGAAGCACGGTGGCTAGGAAAAACTCCCTAGAAAAGGCCAAAACCTAGGAAGAAACCTAGAGAGGAACCAGGCTATGCGGGGTGGCCAGTCCTCTTCTGGCTGTGCTGGGTGGAGATTATAACAGAACATGGCCAAGATGTTCAAATGTTCATATATGACCAGCATGGTCAAATAATAATAATCATAGTAGTTGTCGAGGGTGCAACACGTCAGCACCTCAGGAGTAAATGTCAGTTGRCTTTTCATAGCCGATCATTAAGAGTATCTCTACCGCTCCTGCTGTCTCTAGAKAGTTGAAAACAGCAGGTCTGGGACAGGTAGCACGTCCGGTGAACAGGTCAGGGTTCCATAGCCGCAGGCAGAACAGTTGAAACTGGAGCAGCAGCACGGCCAGGTGGACTGGGGACAGCAAGGAGTCATCATGCCAGGTAGTCCTGAGGCATGGTCCTAGGGCTCAGGTCCTCCGAAAGAGAGAATTAGAGAGAGTATACTTAAATTCACACAGGACACCGGATAAGACAGGAGAAGTACTCCAGAGTAYTCCRATCTCTTCATATCCCAGTCTGCTGTCCYCACATGCTTCAAGATGGCCACCATTGTTYCTGTACCCAAGAAGGCAAAGATAACTGAACTAAATGACTATCGCCCCGTAGCACTCACTTCTGTCATCATGAAGTGCTTTGAGAGAGTAGTCAAGGATCATATCACCTCCAACTTACCTGCCACCCTAGACCCACCTTAATTTCCRTACCGCCCCAATAGGTCCACAGACGATGCAATCGCCATCACACTGCGCACTGCCCTATCCCATCTGGACAAGAGGAATACCTAGGTAAGAATGCTGTTCATCGACTACAGCTCAGCATTTAACACCATAGTACACTCCGAACTCATCACTAAGCTTGAGGCCCTGGGTCTAAACCCCGCCCTGTGCAATTGGGTCCTGGACTTTGACGGGCCACCCCCAGGTGGTGAAGGTAGGAAACAACATCTCCACTTCGCTGATCCTCAACACTGGATCCCCACAAGGGTGCGTGCTCAACCCCCTYCTGTACTCCCTGTTCACCCATGACTGCGTGGCCATGCATGCTTCCAACTCAATCATCAAGTTTGCAGACGACACAACAGTAGTGGGCTTGGCCTCCCGAGTTGCGCAGTGCTCTAATGCACTGCATCGCAGTACTAGCTGTGCCACTAGAGACTCTGGGTTCAAGTCCAGGGTCTGTCGCAGCCGGCCTCGACCGGGAGACCCATGGGGCAGCGCGCCCAGCATTGTCCGGGTTATGGGGAGGGTTTGGCCTCCTGTCAGCAACGGGTGTGGCTGAAATATCCAAATCTACTAATTGGAAGGGGTGTACACATACTTTTGTATATATATAGTGTAATTCCAGCATCGAAGCCACATGCATACTTGTGCCATTTGATGAATGGAAATAGACATCTGTTACAAAACACCAAAAAGTGTGCCTAATGACATTCAAYGATTGCCATTKATTAGGCCTACATGAATTGATGCGTCTTGCTGACAAATGTACCTTTTTTGTAGCCTGAAAAGTTGGGACACCTGAAATGGTTCCGGGAAAAAACGGGAGATTCACCCTAATTTACTAGACTAGGCTACAATATGCATTACCATGAACTTCATATAGGCCAGTGAAAATAGGTGGGTAAACTCTGATTGCTGGTCACGGTAAAAAAAATTAACGTTCCCCATTTTTCTGAAAAAGGTAAACGCGTTTACTTGCGTTTAACCTCCACTAGGCCTACACTGCCGGAAGCCTACCATCTCAATCGAGGCAAGTTTACACACATGAACACACGCAAAACAGGTAGCCTACATTCAAGATAAAACATGAGTTGAATCAAAACATGTTTAAGACCCTAGTTCATGAGTTGTCCAAAATTCATGAGTTAATGCTTGCTGCCTTCACAGATCATGTGGCATAAAACTCTACCTTTCTTTCCATACATGAATGACATTTATGACAGTGTTCTTTGTCATTCTTAAGGATTTAACAATTTAATTAGGACATTGAACTTAAACCCTGTACGAATCATGGATCTTGGAGATCTCMGAAAATGCACCGTAAGTGTAACAATGCCTAAGTAACATTTAATTATGTTTCGCTGTGAAAACAGTTCTCATGGGCACACAAATCCAAAATAATGTAGGCCTATGCCATTGCAAAATCTAATGCTTCTAACCGAACGTTAAACTCTTCTAACCAAAATAATCACCTTATAGGCCTACTGTCACTAACGCATAGCTTACTTGTTGGATGGTTTGGATGCGCATTGGTGTCTAGCTGTAGGCTAGTTGTCTAGTGATATTGTTGACCATCATCAGCTGATCCAGGAAAGAAAACAAATATTGATAGAAAATAATAAAGCTAAATAAACAGTCTACAACTTCTGGCCACGGATGGCACAAAGAACACCAGTACCCGCACGTACCTGAAAAAACAAAGCAATGACCTCTAACAGCTGACTAAAAAATGGCACGGAGAACACCAGTATTCCACCTGTGTGCACCTGAAAACCAAAGCAATGAGTGCTCTAAACAGCTGGCTGACAAAAGCAAACAATGCTATAAATAGAATGCATTGGAATTAAGGCATAGGATATTTTTTATCAAGGACGCATGGCAAACAATTGGTGGACATTAGGAAGTACAAAGGAAAATCTATGCCAAAATTCAGCACTACTGAGTGGACAGCACCATCACATAGAAATAAATGGTTTAAACCAGTGKTCACCAACMTTTTCAAGCCTAAAATATCATCCCAAGTCCAAATGTAAACCATGATCTACCACTTACGAATAAACAAGGCCACAATGTATTTCCACTTTGACATTCTTTATTGTGTTACCTGTCAGTCACAAGCACAAACAAATAGTATAATCAGAAGTGCAACTATCATTCAACATTTTATGACAGTCATATTACATTTTTCAATATTTCCACAGGCCTACTACTCATKAATCATTCATATATAACCTCAATAATCCGTCAATTACAGGCCGAAGCCATGTACAGTCCTGTTTCACTTTTTAAACATATTTCAAGACACTTCAAAATACTCAAGTAAGTGCAACTAGCATTCAAAATATAACAACATCAATACATACATTCAATTGTTCCAAAAATATTTTCACACCAATCACTGCCCAATACCATTCATTACTCAATAATCAGTCAATTACAGGCTTAAGCCAATCATGTACAGTACTGTTTCATTTCCCCTTTTTAAACAACACACAACACAGATCATATCCTTTTGTAAACGATATAGCCTACAACAGATTTCAAACTGGCAATACTCACTCCTTCTGATGGCTGTGGATGAGATCCCTCCCCACACCACATTCAATGTGACGGCTGTGTGATTGCACACGATCAGCAAGTGCTCTGTAGTCTGGCTCACAGTTCGACACAGCAAGTCTGACACTGTCTGTGAGATGTCTATTAGTTAGACAGACCTGTTCTTTGACTTGATTATTTTTCATCTCACCGAGATATGTTGATTCAAAGTGGGCCTTCACCTTAAGTGTGCAGGATGAAAGGAGGGGACACTTCCAGTGTTTTACAAGACCTCAAATGTCACTGTCTCTTGAGCTTGTTTTCCACTCGATGTCATTTTGCAATTCAATTATCTCCATGTCAACTCCGATTGGTAAAGCAAATACTTACTGGAATTTGGCGGACACCTCCTCAATCTCAATGGGAGAGGAGGAAAAAATTTGAGATAAATGCAACAACCTCCCCTATGTCATTTAACTCCTGAAAACGGCTGTTGAATTCGGATGCCAGTTTCTCTCCAGTTGGGCACAAAATGATTGCGGGGGGAAATTATGTTTCCGATGGTTTGCGACATTTTCTCCAGGTTTGAGAAGTGCACCAGCCATCCATTCCTCAGCTGAGCCCACACCCCCACCTTGGCCTTAAAGCATTGACAGCGCTGATCATGTGTGCAGTCTCTTGTATTTTCCCTGAAGCTCATAGTTGAGCTCGTTCAGTTTGGCTGTTTGAACCATTGAGAACTTGTGGTCAATCCTCAAGAGGCGGGTGGACAAACAAAAACCCACAATTCTGACAAACTCCAAGCATTGATTATGCAAGAATGGGCTGCCATCAGTCAGGATGTGGCCCAGAAGTTAATTGACAGCATGCCAGGGCAGATTGCAGAGGTCTTGAAAAGAAGGGTCAACACTGCCACTATTGACTCTTTGCATCAACTTCATGTAATTGTCAATAAAAGTCTTTGACACTTATGAAATGCTTGTAATTATACTTCAGTATTCCATAGTAACATCTGACAAAAATATCTAAGACACTGAAGCAGCAAACTTTGTGGAAATTAATATTTGTGTCATTCTCAGAACTTTTGGCCACAAGGATATGTATTATCCCTATTGATAGTGATTTGCACAGAAGAGAAATGGAACTGCAGTCATAAGTGAATCCCGTATTAATAGGCTGTAACGTTTGTGTGGACTAAAGGGCCCTACACACTTCACGCAAATGCAGCATCATTTTCTCACACAGTTGTAGGTACTTGAGTTTTGGACAAAACTATATACGATGCTCCTTCGCTCTGTTTGCATGAAGTGTGTAGCCTCCTTAAGACTGGAGTATTATTCCTGAATAATTTTTTTTAATGAGTCATGTGTTTTTTTTCCCTACAGGAACATGAGGAAATCCTTGCAGCGAAAGGGGAGAAAGTGAAGAGGTAGAAGAAGAGGCGGCCTTCGAGATTGTTATAGATGAGTCCGGCAAGTAAAACACAGACTGCTCAAATGCAAAGAAACCTTCACCAGAGTCTGATGACTCAGGGAAATCATGACTAACTCTTGGGGTGTGTGTCGCGCATACATGCATTTGTCGATGGACTGATCACAACAAGGACACCATTCTCTATGAGGGAGAATATGCATTACTAAGTAAATGCAACACTTCTTTTGATATTTCTATCTCCATATTGTTTTCATAGATTTGATCATTCTTATAACTATCACTAACTACTCCAGAATATTCATTGGTTTACACCAATCTTACTACTACTGCACTGACACAATCAAACAGAAAAGGCTGATGCTTGCAATTCATTTTTATTGTAAAGTTGTATGATATAAAGCAGGAAGAATTAACATCCAAAAGCCCATTTAGGGCCATGGCAAACTGCCTATCATAGACCCTCTTCCCTCCATGGTGTCCTCCAGAGCTCATGAAAGCAATGCTGTCAATCCACATGGAAGCAGAACAGAGCTCCTGTAAAACAATTATCCCGTCAGGAATGAATCAAACAGTATTGAACGAATGGGATTCACAGTAATACATTTGTCTGAGAATTTTCAATCATGAACCCCAGTTCTGGAGCCCCTATCCTCTCATCACAAGCCCAAGCACTTACCTCATCTGCTCTCTGTGTTTTCCTCTTCCTGCCTCCTCCCTTTCATCCTTTCCTATTGATGCTTCAACAGATAAAGTACCTATATGCCACAATCTGTTTCAGGAAAAAAACATCCGAAAGCCCAATCACATGAGGTGAATAATCACATGAGATCAGGAATTGTAGTGTTTGAGTTGAAAGAAATGTCTATCAACACCTAATACAGTTGTCTACAGAGAACAGGCGTTGATAGTAAACACTTACCTAATGTAGTCATCCAGCTGTGCTCCTCTCCAACCCTCCCTCCTTTCCAATTGATGCTTCAACAGATCTGTTTCTTTGGCTGCTCTTTTCATCTATCTCAGACTTGAACAGGCTTGGAAAGAGGACAAAAGGAAACCAAAGCAACTTTAAAAGAGAAGTAGAAGAGGCAGACTTCAGTTCTTTTTGACATGTCTGTTGGCTCTTTTTCCTGTGCTCTTGGTCTTCTCCTTTTCTGCTCATCCTTAGTTATTTAGATAGTTATTTTGGCCATATGTCCATCGGAATTCTAGTTCAATCTCCTCTCTTTTACTCTTTATAAATGTTTTCACCTCTTTTTCTGGGTCTCTGTTTATCTTGCCTCCCCCTTGTGTTTTCCATTACTTTCTTTGATCCACTCAGCTCTTTACTGCTAATCTCATTTACCTTTTATCCCATGGTCCTTCCTGATTCTGTCCATCAGAACTTGAATTCTGTATCTTCTACTACTCCTGATAAACCACTCTGGTCTCCCTTCCTCCTCTCCATGTTTCCTCCTCTTCACCCTCATGCCTGGCTTCCTTATAATATTTTCCTCCTTTTGCTTATTTTCTCATTTTTTGTTAGTATTTTCTTTTGTCATCTACTCAAAGTTGTCAATGCCTCGTCCGCCGCTTTCTTCTGCTTCTTCCTTGTTCTCCTCTTCGCAGACTGTGCGTGAGCGGTCTCTGGACGCTGCTCCCTCTCTTCCCTCCGCACAGAGGCGTCAGATGTAGACGCTGGACCTCGTATGCCACCACCTGTTTTTGCTCTCTGTGTCTGCCCTTTTTTCTGACACAGCGCACGCCTCTTTTCTCTTTCAATCTGTGCATTCCTCTCTTCTCTCTCATACAGTTTCTCCATCTCCATCTTGAACCTGGCCTCGTGATCTTTTATTCTTTGAAGCTCTGCTCTCTTCTTATCCTCGTCCCGTATCCTTGTCCCTTTTCTGTTCCTCCTTCTCTTGTTCCTGCTGTATCTTCAATCTCCTTTTCTGTTCCTCTTTCCTCCTCTTCTCTTCTTTCTCTCGTGCCTTTTGCTGCATCTCCAACACCTTCATTCTCTCCTTTTCCCTGTTCCTCTCCTCCTCCATCCTCTGTTTCTCAATCTTTTTCAACTTCTCTGCCCTCTTTTTCTCCATCTTTTTCTCTTCCTCTGCCCTCTTTTTCTCTTCTTTTGCAAGGGCCTTCTGTTGCATCTCCTGCTTCTTTCTTTCTTTTTTCTCTTGCTCTTGTCTCTTTTTCTCATGTTCGATCTTTAGTTTCATCTCTGCCTTCTCCCTTTTCCTCTGCTCCTCTAACTWGTTTTTTTCCATATTTTTTGTCCTTTTCCTTTCCTCCTCATTCAATTTCTTCTGTCTCTTTTCCCACTTKTTGAGCTCTTCRTCCCTGGCTTTTTCCTTCCTCCTTTCAATCTTCATCATCTCTTCATTTCTCTTAGCCTCGTCCTTGAAATATTTGATCCTGTCTGCGTAGCTCATGGCATTAAGTTCTTCTCTCGCTCGGCTCACCATCACAGACATTGCATTGGCGGTTGCATATCTCCCTTCCATTTCACCACTATCAATCTCCTTCCTGTCCCTCTCACCATAAGGTTCCCTGTGTAGACATCTCTGCTGTTGTCCACTCATGCTCTCCTCACTTTCACTACTCCCCTCCTGACTTGTGACCTCACTCACACTCTGAGACACATCATCCTCAGACGAGCACGAGGGAGTCACAGCCTTCTCAGTGATGACGCGGAGCGCCTTGATGTAGTCAGCTTCTGTGTTCACCCTGTGAGCGAGCGGGCACAGCTCCTCGTAAATGGACTTCCATGTGAGTGACTCCTCACAAACGTTGTCAGGCAGGTGATCAGATGATTGCCTCTTGAGCACATTCACAACSTCTGCCAGGTCCTGCTGGGTTTCCCCCTGAGTGTCCTCTCGGGCGGCCACTGGCGTGGCGTCTGGGCTGGCCGGGCGCTCGGCAGCTGTGGCAGGGGTATTGGATTGTTYTACTGCAGAGGAGCAGGAGGCCTCAGTGTCATCGTTCTTGTCATCGTTGTTTACCCTTTTCTTCAGAATCTCGTCCTTTCTCTTTTGGGCCATCCTCTCTTTCAGCTGTGCTTTATACATATTCGCAATTTCTGCACCTCTCCGTTGAACTTCTTCAGACAATTCCTCAGACGATGTAATTTCTGGCCTATAGACCTCTTTCTTGACCTTTGCCTGGCCAGTCAATGAGGATCTGGGGTGGACATGCGGATGGGTCTGTCTCATCCGGGCAGGAGGGCCGGAAGCCAGGGGGTGGGATGGGACAGCAAATCGGTGTGAAGCGTGTGGATGTGACTTCTTGGACTGAGAAGGAGGCCATTTAGGGGAGGTGCAGCTCTGTGTGTCCAGAGGGGGAAAGATTGAGTGTTTCTTAGATGGGTCCTTCTGGGTGCCGGCAGCATGCTGGTCAGGCTCCGATTGGCTGTTGGTGAGGTACCTATGGAGGTTGTACCTGTGGAAAGCTGGCAGTGTCGGGGAGACGGGACGAAGAATGGAGGAGGTGGAGCGCTGCTTGATCACCCCTTTATCCACCCCAATCTGTATGATGACAGACACATTTTTATTACTTAATAGCTTGATGGTCATTGATATTACTATCTAAAAACATTTACATGTGTATGGGTAATAAATATCATAGAGAAAACATGTTTTATTACTGTATATTTGCCTATTAGGAAAATGGGAAGGTCCACACTTGTGGATTTATTCAAATTCTTCAAAAAAAATTCAACTTTATTCTAAGAATGCAGACCTTCCTAAGAATACAACCAGTGCAAAATGCAGACCTTCCTAAGAATACTACCAGTGCAGAATGCAGACCTTCTTGAGAATACTACAAGTGCAGAATGTAGACCTTCTTAAGAATACTACCAGTGCAGAACGCAGGCCTTCTTAAGAATACTACCAGTGCAGAATGCAGACCTTCCTCAGAATACTTCCAGTGTGCAGTTTTGTTCTTGCCTTCTTTTTTCAATATTTAGATCTCATTTCTGTGTATCAGGATTGGGAACATCTAAAGCAACTACAGTATATCTACTTATATGAAAGTCTGATTAAAGAAAACTGCTCTTGTTACCTCCTCCAAGAGTTGGTGCAGCCTAAATATTTCTCCATACAGCGCCTTAATCTCCCTCATGTTTCCTCGCTCAGTTCTCCATGTCTGTCTGGCCAATCTCCAATGGGCGAGGTCAAGGTCATGGATATCTTCCCGCATGCCTAGTTCAACCTGGGTTCCCTTCTCATTTAGCCTCTTCTTTTTCCTCTTCTTCTGGGTTGAATCGATTTTCTCCTTGCCCTGCCTACACACCTTTAGGGCAGTAGGGATATTGAGGTTGGTATA